>NW_024711944.1:0-16516 GCF_018991925.1 Homarus americanus | reverse complement strand
AGCCTCACCAATGTTCAAGTCAGAGCTTTCCTGGACAACCCCATGCATGTCCCTGCCTGGCCCTCACACACCCAGAGTATAGAGCGTTGTGTACAGCAAGTGAGCGAGGCCAGCAGTCACGTGTACAGCCAGGAGAGGAGGGAAGGCTACATCCGAGCTCAGGTGGTCAGCAGGGAGGTGATGAGTAGAAACAGAAGCAAGAAAGACATGTTCTCTATGGTGTGCAGCAACACCGGGTCATAGTAGTAAAACCAGTTTTTGTATTTGATAATTTTGTTTTCTAAAGGAATATTAAATTTAATAAATGTGTCAAGATCATTCGTTTCACTATTCTGGATCATTTTCATCCTAATAAATTAACCTGATACATTTACTTTACTTTAAATAAGCTATTTAGTGGTGTTGGTAAAAGGGTGGGAATACTGAATTTTCATAAGATTTCAAGTTAAAATTTACCTAGCAAAAATGAAAACTTTTCAAATCTGAAGATATTACATGATTCTGCACATAGAACTACATCATTATCACTCATGGGCCGATTTCTTCAAACTCAAAAAAAAAAATTGCCTTCGGTATGACACACCCTATCGTATAATGACCCAACATCATTGACAGTACTTCGGGAACCAGAGTCAAAAAACCCTTATGATGGTGGTAGTTGGGTTGTGATTATGAGTGGTGGTGGTGGTGGTGGTGGTGGTGGTGGTGGTGGTGGTGGTATAGGTAGTAGTGGTGGTAGTATAGTAGTGGTGGTGGTAGTAGTAGTGATGGTAGTAGTGGTGGTGTAGTGGTGGTGGTAGTAGTGGTGGTGGTGGTAGTAGTAGTAGTAGTAGTAGGTAGTGGTGGTGGTGGTGGTGGTGGTGGTGGTGGTAGTGGTGGTAGTGGTGGTAGTGGTGGTGGTAGTAGTAGTAGTGGTGGTGGTGGTGGTGGTAGTGGTGATGGTGGTAGTGGTGGTGGTAGTAGTAGTGGTGGTGGTGTTAAGTATTATTAGACGTTATGAGTAATGGTCATCGTGGTAGTAGTATTATGAATAGTGGTTGTGGTACTGTTATAAATGGTGGTAGTAGTGTTATGAGTGTTAGTGGTTATAGTGAAGATTTATTTCCTTTCTACGACACACACACACAGGCTACATAAACTTAGTATTCATAGTGATATTACTAGAATGATAAGTCACTTCCCCAAGTTCTGATGAGAGTCGCGTAAGATCAAAGGAGAGGACTGGAAGTGAGAGATGGTGTGTGTGTGTGTGTGTGTGTGTGTGTGTGTGTGTGTGTGTGTGTGTGTGTTGTGTGTGTGTGTGTGTGTGTGTGTGTGTGTGTGTGTGTGTGTGTGTGTGTGTGTTGTGAAAGGAGTCCTGAGGCATCCTGTGAGAGAGTTAGCTTAGGTAGTGGATGTGAGGGAGAGAGAGAGAGAGGTGTCCATGGAGGTGAGTGGCCGTAAATGTGGGACTCTGTGGAAAGGAATAAAGGAAGGAGGAAGGATATTGACGTGTGAATTGAGGTTGACAGGAGATTGGACAGGTCAGGTCACATCCCACTTCCACAATGGGACCAAAACTCCATTCATATTTTGTCTATCTCTTGTAAACACAAAACTCCCAAACTAACCAATCCCGGAAGTGTTCAGGCAGCCACCAACTACCCATGATTAAGAATGTATTAAAATCTCTACATCCATATTCATTCACCCCACAAAACAGACAAAGTAAAATGGTATTCTCTACGAGGCCACATCATCAAGTTTATGGAATCCAAGGCTTAAAAAAAATAATGATAATAGCGTAACCACTTTACTGAACTGTGTGATGGAAACGTGCAGCCACATCATATTATATACGGTAAAGCTTTTAAATTCTGTTCCCTTTATATGATAGCGGGTATTATCACTCACTGACGTTTAACATGAAAACTGACAGCCTTCCCCTCCCTGCCTGCCTGGTACCCTCCCTCCCTGGTATATTCACACTTCTCTCTCCCTCTTCTATGACACGCCCCTTCTCCCCCCCCCCACTAACTCTGTCTCTCCCTTCCTACCATTTTATCCCTATATTTGATGTATAGAGAAACCGGATTTTCAGATTTGTTCTCATATTTTGTCTGGTCACATTCCCTCTCTCCCTACCTCCTGGCACTCACACTCCCCCTCCACTCCTCCTCTCTCTCCCTCCCACCTGGCACTCACACTCCCCCTCCACTCCTCCTCTCTCTCCCTCCCTCCTGGCACTCACACACTCCTCCAACCTCGTTTTGGCACCCTCACACCTTCCCCCTCCTCCTTCTGCCACTCATAATTCTCTCTCTTCGTTCTGGCACTCTCACACTCCCTCCTCCTCCTCCTCCTCTCCTTCCTTCCTTCTTTCCTTCCCTCCCTCCTCTTGGACCTCTCACACTTCCCTCTCCCCCTCTTCGTACCCCCCCCCTCTCTCTTCAGCTGGCAATCTCACACACACACTCAAGAGGAAGGTGTCCAAGAGAGAGGGGAGATGAGAGGGTGTTCAAGACAGAGGGGAAAAGGGGAGAGAATGTTCAAGAGAAAAGGTAGAGGGGAGAGGGCGGTCAAGTGAGAGGGCGGTCAAGTGAGAAGGCAGAGGGCTGTTGGTAAGGTCAGAGGGAAGCTAATTTTAATATACTGTAGAAATATGAATGGAATCCAATAATTATTTGCGTTCGAGGTCATAATGGGAAACAAGGGAGCTTAATACACACACACACACACACACACACACACCTCCACAGCTTCGCCACACAATAACTAAATGTGAAGGAAAATTTTATGCTCTAATACTTAACGAAAATCTGGTAAAATTAGTATTAGAAATGTATGTATTCAGTGAAGGGTGACCAACCAAATGAATGTAAATTTGTTCAATAATTGTAGTGCCTTGTGTTGTGTTGCGATACTTTGTTTTGTGTCGTTTCATTGCTTTGTATTGCGTTGCGTTGTGCTGCCTTGCAATGCGCTGTGTTGTGTTACTTAGTGCATATTGATAGAGGTAAAATACTATTTACTGTACCGTTATTTTCTTACTTGCTCCGGAATAGTGAACACCTTGGATATCTTTATTATAATTGACATTATCGGCACGTTAAGTTGTATTGTTTATTCAGTAATAGTTAAAAGGAATAATAGTGAAGATAATTTAATGTGCTGTAAAAATTTCGCCAAATGCGTAGAGTGAGGCAGCCATCTCCTCCTCCCGGTCACACAATCATTTAATATTTATGTCACTCAACTTTGGCCTAACTTGTCCACACTCTCTCTATCTTAGTCTAACCTTCTCTGATATGTTACCCACCTCCCCAACACACTCTGATGTGCTCTGCTCCTCCCCAACACACACTGATGTGCTCTGCTCCTCCCCAACACACTCTGATGTGATCTGCTCCTCCCCAACACACACTGATGTGCTCTGCTCCTCCCCAACACACTCTGATGTGATCTGCTCCTCCCCAACACACTCTGTTGTGCTCTGCTCCTCCCCAACACACTCTGATGTGCTCTTGCCTCCTCCCCAACGTGCACTCTGATGTGACCTGCTCCCTCCCCACCACACACTGATGTGCTCCGCCCTCCCAACACACTCTGGATGATCTGCTCCCCAACACACTCTGATGTGCTCTGCTCCTCCCAACACACACTGATGTGCTCTGCTCTCCCTAACACTCTGATGTGCTCTGCTCCTCCCAACACACACTGATGTGCTCTGCCTCCCAACACACTCTGATGTGATCTGCCCTCCCCCAACACACTCTGGATGTGTTCTGCCCTCCCCAACACACACTGATGTGCTCTTCTCCTCCCCAACACACCTTGACGTGCTCTTGCCCTCCTCAACACACACTGATGTGCTCTCACTCTCCCCCAACACACTCTGATGATCTGCTCCTCCCAACACACTCTGATGTGTTCTGCTCCTCCCCAACACACACTGATGTGCTCTGCTCCTCCCCAACACACTCTGATGTGATCTGCTCCTCCCCAACACACTCTGATGTGATCTCCTCCCCAACACACTCTGATGTGCTCTGCTCCACCCCCAACACATTCTGGTGTGCTCTGCTCCTCCCCAACACACTCTGATGTGCTCTGCTCCTCCCCAACACACTCTGATGTGCTATGGTTTGCTCTGATCAGTAGCCCCACAACAGTGTTTCAGAATAAAACCCGAAACAGACGATGATGCTGATTGTGAGTCATGGAAAAGGATGACAAAATAACAAAAGAATTAGTCTCTATTTTTAACTTGGGTTCATAACAACTGGGGAGGTCCTCGCCCTTCGCCCCTCAACACTGAACACTCACCCCTTACACTTTACCCCTCACCCCTCACACTTTACCCCTCACCCCCCCCCCTGTCATCATGCCATAGATGAGCGTGAGTGTTAGGTAAGGGCACGAAACGTGGCATGTTCTACACACACACACACACACACACACACACAGGTAAAGTAGCGAAGAGGAACAGGTGTTGAGTCATATCTTAATTGAGACTCGTGCGAGGATCATCACCAGGTGAGGTAACACTCAAGCACCACCACACATAACACTGCACTGACTCACCCTTGATCTGTGGAGGACGGAGTGGAACTAAGTGGTAGAGATAGAGTAGAAGGAAATAAGTGGTAGGATGAAAGAGGAAGGAAGTAAGTGTCTAGGATCAATGAGGAGGGAAGTAAGTGTCTAGGATCAATGAGGAGGGAAGAAAGTGGTAGGATGAAAGAGGAGGGAAGTAAGTGTCTAGGATCAATGAGGAGGGAAGTAAGTGTCTAGGATCAATGAGGAGGGAAGAAAGTGGGAGGATGAAAGAGGAAGGAAGTAAGTGCTAGGATGGAAGAGGAGGGAAGTAAGTGGTAGGATGAAAGAGGAGGGAAGTAAGTGTCTAGGACCAATGAGGAGGGAAGTAAGTGTCTAGGATCAATGAGGAGGGAAGAAAGTGGTAGGATGAAAGAGGAAGGAAGTAAGTGTCTAGAATGGAAGAGGAGGGAAGTAAGTGGTAGGATGAAAGAGGAAGGAAGTAAGTGCTAGGATGAAAGAGGAGGGAAGTAAGTGGTAGGATGGAAGAGGAGGGAAGTAAGTGGTAGGATGGAAGAGGAAAGAAGACGAAAGATAATTGGATTGAATGGGATAATGGCAGGAAAAGTGGGGTGAGGAGAAGGAAATTGAGAGAGAGAGGAAAGGGAAGGGAGAGATAAGGTAACAAGATGGACACTGGAATGATTAAGGAGGGAAGGAGGGGTTAGGGTAATGGAGGGAAGGAGGGGTTAGGGTGATGGAGGTGAGGAGAGGTTAGGGTGATGGAGGTGAGGAGAGGTTAGGGTGATGGAAGTGAGGAGAGGTTAGGGTGATGGAGGTGAGGAGAGGTTAGGGTGATGGAGGTGAGGAGAGGTTAGGGTGATGGAGGTAAGGAGAGAGGTTAGGGGTGATGGATGGAGGTGAGGAGAGGTTAGGGTAATGGAGGGAAGGAGAGGTTAGGGTGATGAAGGTGAGGAGAGGTTAGGGTGATGGAGGTGAGGAGAGGTTAGGGTGATGGAGGTGAGGAGAGGTTAGGGTGATGGAGGTGAGGAGAGGTTAGGGTAATGGAAGGAAGGAGGGGTTAGGGTGATGGAGGTGAGGAGAGGTTAGGGTGATGGAGGTGAGGAGAGGTTAGGGTAGGGTCATGGAGGTGAGGAGAGGTTAGGGTGGATGGTTAGGGTGGGGTAAGGAGAGGTTAGGGTGATGGAGGTGAGGAGAGGTTAGGGTGATGGAGGTGAGGAGAGGTTAGGGTGATGGTAGAGAGGAAAATAGAGAAGGAAAAACAAAAGAATTGTTTTGTTAAGTACTTGCAACATTTTGATCAACAACATTGTCGGCATTGCAGTAATAATAATGATAGGCTAATAACAGTAGCTATAATAATAGTAATAATAATAATAGTAGTAATAGTAATAGTACTACTACTACTAATAATAATAATAAGTATTCACGTTGCAACTACTAACATACACATTTAGTTGACCACATAGTTACATATATAAAATAAACCGGCATCCCTCCTACTACTACCACGACCCCTTAGCGAGAGTAATAAAACACGTCATAATAGTTCCAATGTTTATGGTCTTGTGTAAATATTAAGACCGGCTCATTGGTTCCTAAAGACCTGAAATACATTAAAACAAAAACCAAGGAAGATATTAAGTAGTGGTGAACGATGACGTCAGTAAACACGAAGGCTTGATGGATGACTAGACTTTAAGAGGATGAAAGTGTCCGGGGCTAAGGTAAAAACTGTCAGGGTATATGATGGACCGCTCACTATCACGGCCCCGTCTCTCCTCTCACCATGCAAATGATGCTTGAGTTTGTTCTAAGGTGGTTGTCTGGAGGCTGGTGAGGGAGGAAGAGGCTGCCACAACAACACTCACTTAGGGAGTTGTGTGACCCGGTGTTAAAGGAAGGACTCAAGAAAATCAGACAATTATCCATTCAGCTGCATTAGCGAAACACCTCCCTGGAATTGGATCTTATTACCAAGTCTTTAATTACTGGTGGGAGACAGAGGCAAGGTAAATAATTGTATGAAGACTTGCCCAGACGCCCCCCCACCCCCTCCCCACCATGATCGGATGAGATGTGAATATGTTGACTCTTATACATACAATAAAACAACTCTGAATACCGGACTCCCTGGTACAGGATACTGGAACAAGATATTCGTTTTTGTTCGGTATTTATTTTATTGGTTGTATCGGACCACTACAGCACGGTTAAGGGGATATTTTTGTTCAGTATAATCCATAATTTAACACGTGAGACTGAAGCCTCTAATTGTTTAACAGTGTAAAGAGCCTGTCCTTTGATCAAGAGAGTCTCTGTGTGTGTATTTGTTGACATTACTCGCAGTCTATCAAACACCTCGCTGCTGTTACCATTGTCTGATCATAGTAGAATGTATCAGGTCTTTCTCGCCACATGTTACAGTAGTACAGTACTATAACAGTGTACGTGAGGTCTGTTTTTACTGTACAGCTTTATATTGGTATGTTGCTTAATGATCGGTAATTGTTTATTTTATTATGTATTACTGCGATAGATAGAATTTTGCCTTGATTTTCATTTTATTGTTAGAATATTTATAAGGTTCCTACAATTCACATCACCTGAGGCGGCTGATGTATACATTACAGTTCACCTCTTAGAGCTGCTATAACACACACACACACACTCCCTCAAGCTCTCGGACTAAACAGCACATGATCTCAACACTGATGTATCATGCAATTTGCCTGCACCTGAAACTCAATACCGTTGTCTATTCACCCAGATTTAACATTCAGTTGCAATATACACATTCTACCTCGATTTATGCTAATGTAGAACACCAAGGCAGCGTGTTGCATTTGTATTGAATGGTTCCCTGGTCCCAGTTTACTTTGTTTCATGCAAGATATCTCTTAATGATGACATTTGTAGTGAACAGCAGCCTGACCTATGTTTATTTTTGCATTTATGTTTCGTGCAGCTCAGCCCTCAGTGTTGACGTTGTAAGAACATCTACTTGGACACAGTTTATACCTCTTCATGCAGCTTAACTCTTCATGATAAAATGTGTAATAACAGCTGCCTCGCCCAACTTTATACTTCTTTATGATCTTAACTCTCAATGTTTACAGTTGTAATGGACAGTTGACTGGCCTAAGTTTATATTGCTTTACAAAACTTAATTCTAAAAGTGAAGACGTTCATTACTGTTGCTTTTGCAGTATTGTAATTTATTTTAATGTAGTTTTGTTCTGCTCTTAATTTGGCGATAATTTTTTGTTGTAAATAACCCTAAAAAAATCCATACATAAACTTTACTGAGATTCATAAAATATTATACAAGTTAATACAGTTTTTATTTATGAATCTTCCTGTATTTATGCATCAATGATAAAGTTATGCTGAAGATGACATGGGTCCTGGTTATAGACTTGCAGTACGGGAGAACTTTTTTGATAGTCGGGTTGTTCTAAAGCACACACACACACACACTGACTGTTGTACAATAAACATGGTGTCTTCATTACCATCTTGAGGACACATTCCTCCTGGGAGTAAAACAAACGCCAGCAGACAAGACAAAGAGAACTTCATAATCGTCAAGAGAGTGAAGTGCACTAGTGACAAATACTTCACCCAACTGAGTATATTTGGGGCTAGTGAAGGTGAAGTGTAGCAGGCGTCAACCACTCTAGGTGGGCTGAGCTCTAGAGTGCACGGTGCCTCATGGTGAAACACACACTAGACTCTAGAGTAATTTGCACCTAGACACCGGACGTGACGTGACTCAGACGTGAGTCAAGTGCAATATGGAAGCTTAATTCATACTTTCTGTATTTTCCTTTTCTAAGTAATCCTTCATAATGCCGCCAGTTTCAATATCCATTAAAATAATAAATCATCATTTTTTTCCTCATTCACTAGCATTATGTACATTATACTTAAATAAAATTTTAATGCTCAGAAATGAGAATAATGAGTTCTGGATTTTTCATTACAGTTCATTTTACCGTCAGGTGAGATGCACTCTACTATGGTGAAAAACACTCTAGAGTGCATCTCACCTGGTGGTAAAAGGCACTCTAGAGGTGCAAATTACTCTAGTGTGTGTTTCACCATGAGCCACCGTGCACTCTAGAGCCCAGCCCACCTAGAGTGGCTGACGCCTGCTACACCGGCCTCCACTGAGACAACCCTCCTCACTCGCTAAGCTCTGTTCTCAAAGGTTTTACAAGGCGGAAAATTCCCACAGTCAGTCTGTGTCTCCCTCGAGAACAATGCTTTAGTTTCTCACCAACGTCATATGTATATTTTACACACGTATTTTGCATGGTGCTGGCTAAGATGTAGTCAACATGACACTTGAGGATATCTCTTATGTATGTGCACGGTCTTGTGTCGTGCTGGAGAACGTGTACCACCGGGAAGCTCAGCTGCCGCGGTAATGTGTGAACAAGCACATGGGCGGCGCCTCACTATGAGTGAGTGATGGTCTAGTGTTTACTTCCACACTGTGAGTGTCCCACAACTTTGAGTGTTAACTGACTTTTACTATAATACTAAAGTTGATGCATAATTAATGTGTGATGTACGATGAATATAATGACATCACCTTAATTCTTGATTCAATTATGCCAGTTTGTGTACCCAACTTTATCAAGATTCGGGATCATCACAAAAGCATATCACCCTGTTTTACGTACACACACAAGAAAATGCAAATAGAATGCAACTTCATACAACATGCTCCATTTACTTTTTCCTGACGTCGTTCTGTCAACACTCGATAACACCTGTTCATGACAGAGCGACCCCTGAACACCGCCATTTACATGTGCAACCCCGTGTTAGGTTAGGTTGTCTGGTGTTGTTCAGTGTGTCTAGAGTTGGTGGCAGTATTTAATGAATTATACATGTACTGCTTCACATCTTGGAGAATTATACAACTACTGCGTCACATCTTGGAGAATTATACATGTACTGCTTCACATCTTGGAGAATTATACAACTACTGCTTCACATCTTGGAGAATTATTATGACGGCGTTACATAAGAGAAGCATTTTAGGAACATCCGACCAGAAGTTTGATTTATTTATTTACCTCATGGGCAAAACAACATAGGCGTGGCTTATGATGTTAAATATTTAAGGCAATTATATACATTAAGGTAGACTACAGGTAGGAAATATTGAAGGATGATGACTTATATTGTGTGAGAGAGACTGTATCCACCTTGTCTCACCTGCACACACACCGAATTATTGTGTGGGAGAAGGAGAGGGAGGGAGGGAGAAGGAGAGGGAGGGAGAAGGAGGGAGAGAGAGGGAGAAGGAGAGGGAGGGAGAAGGAGGGAGAGAGAGGGAGGGAGGGAGAAGGAGAGGGAGGTTCTTACACTGTACCATCACATGAAGGTGGTCCTTTATTTGTATTTAATGACGTTGTTGGAGGGGGATGGGAGAGTGCCAGGCGGAACACCCTGACTTACTGACTCAAATACTGTAGTTGTGACAGAGAAGAAAGACCAGATAATTAAGAGAAAGAAGAAGGGAATAAGCAAGAATACAATTATTCTCATAAATATTACATACAATACCACTTTCTGCCTCATAAGATATGTTGATCAAGTGATCATTTGTGGTCAAGTTTTCCAGTTACCTGAGATAACCTGAGTTGATCATCATTTGTAGCTTTCTTTTCATCCTTTCTATGTTGCCTGCATCTTTACTTTCTCTTAGTTCCCCTCTCAGGTCCTTTGCTTTCTTTCCGGTTTTCTTTGCAGATTTTTGTGATGCTACTCAGCGGTTTTCCACGCCCTTGAGCTCTCTCTCTCTCTCTCTCTCTCTCTCTCTCTCTCTCTCTCCAGGTCCTTTACAGTTCTTCCACAAAACCTCTCAGAAAAATATCGTCGTTTCCTGAATTGTATATTGTATAGGTTTCAGGTACCGAAGGTGAGAGTTGAACAACACACACACACACACACACACACACACACACACACACACACACACACACGTACCATTATTTCCACATATTTTCCTTGTATGAATAATAGCAATAAGAAAATAAAGGCTCCTCGGCTAGTGGGTAGAGGCTCTCGTTTTTCTTGTGGTTCTGTTTATATTTTTTCACGAAACGACTTCCTGAGCCGAGGCTTCCTAGGCGGGGATATGGAAGAATCTTGTGTATTGAGCGAGGAAGTGTATTGTGTGTCTTGGTGAGGGGTATTTCCTCGTGTGGGTTAAAGTATATGTGTTTGGGTGTATGAATGTATAGTGTGTGTATAAATGTAGATGTGGACATTGAATAGTGTATAATTGTATAGATATGTAATGTGTAAATAGGTTTGAGTGTGTATGAATGTATAGATATGTTATGTGTAAATATGTTTGAGTGTGTATGAGTGTATAGATATGTAATGTGTATATATGTTTGAGTGTGTATGAATGTACAGATATGTAATGTGTATGTATGTTTGAGTGTGTATGAATGTATAGATATGTAATGTGTATGTATGTTTGAGTGTGTATGAATGTATAGATATGTAATGTGTATGTATGTTTGAGTGTGTATGAATGTATAGATATGTAATGTGTATGTATGTTTGAGTGTGTATGAATGTATAGATATGTAATGTGTATGTATGTTTGAGTGTGTATGAATGTATAGATGTGTAATGTGTATGTATGTTTGAGTGTGTATGAATGTATAGATATGTAATGTGTATGTATGTTTGAGTGTGTATGAATGTATAGATATGTAATGTGTATGTATGTTTGAGTGTGTATGAATGTATAGATATGTAATGTGTATGTATGTTTATGACCAAGAGAGTTTATAGAAGCATTATCGTGTATATCCAGGATAAGAAAGATGACTAATATGCATAATTCTGTAACAAGAGATAGGTTTATACCTTACATTTAAACAGGTGATGACTTATATGTAATAGCTCTCTCGCTTTTGTTGAGGTTTGCAGTGTGTGTTGGAAGCCTGTATGAGTTCAATTATCCTCAAGCCAGACAGGTTGATCCAGGGAGGCGATTCAGGTTTATTTATATTGATACAGAATAAAAAAAAATCCTATATGAAGTTTCTTTAAGGATTCTTTCTTTAAGGGCATTAGCCCACCCGGGCACGGGTCATTTTTAATGACCCACATCAAGGCCCGGGGGGCGAAAATATAATAAAACAATAATAATAATAATTATGCCAATGATGATGATAATGGTAATAATAATAATAATAATAATAGTAATAAATTAATATAAATATATTTAATAAATAACAATTATAATAAAAGAAAATAATAATAATAATAATAATAATAATAATAATAATAATAATAATAATAATAAAATTAATAACAATATTTAAAAAAAATTATAATAAAAGAAAATACACATACAGTAATAATAAAAGTCTATAAAAATTATAAATAATAATAATAATACCCCCTGTAATAATAAAGAGCCATTAATAAATTCAAAAACAAAAAAATTAAAATATCAATAGTGAGAAATGATATATGTATGTTGTGTTGTTAATAGTAAGAGTAACAATTAAGATCCTGCAATTGTGTGTAAATGAGGCAGAAAGTCAGATCAGCAACCTGGGACTTGGTCACAATTTTTGTGATGCCATATGGCAGCAGGGTCTACCATTAGACAACACATTATGCTTCCAATATCTTCCCAGATGGTAGTACCTCCCTGTTTGTGAAATGGATTAATCAAGAGTAAATAGATCTGTGGTAAAGTTGCAGGTAGAGTGTGAATAAAGCTTAGAATGGATCTTATAGGAAATAGAGTTCAGTATACCAAGTCTCTGGTAGACAAGGAGGTGAGGGTTTGGGTGGTTCAGTTTGGGACGGCCCGTGTGAGGGAACCAGTGACTCTTATAGTACAACACCTTGGCTGCCACACTGAGTAAGAATCACCAAAACCATCCCATGTGTAATACTCTCAGGTGACCTACAACCATGGTGACTCTTGTCTCAGTATATGTTGACTAGTACTATCTGAAGCCAGACTATATCAGAACATTACTAATGGCGACTTTGAAGTTGATTGGCTTATTATAATGATGACAATAATATTAAGGAACAATAACAAACGAAGAGAGAAATTAGGTATATAAATTATTTCTCTTTAATGTTTGGTTTATGACTTTATGGGTTGAATTTAAGACATAAAACACATTCCTCTCTGCATGGAATAGGTTTATTGCCTCTTACGTCGGTTTATGGCAGATTTATTTACTAATTTAGTGGTTGGCGGCAGCAGTCACGTGACATCATGAAGGTCATCACATCGTAATGTTTTAATACTGTTTGCCGTGTTAATACAGTTCGTCTTAAATCTGTTAGTACGGAATTAACTGGAAATACAGTAAGGATTACAACATAAGCGTGGTGTGTGTTTGGTCGCGTGTGTGGGGACCTGTTGATGAAGATCGAGGCAGAAGTTAAATGAGATTCTCATTTAAACTCTGAGTTACTCGAGAGTTCACGACTGCTGCCGAAATTGACCAAGTTAGGATGACCCGAGAGACCAAGGATTAGGGGGTAGGTCTGGTCAGCGTAACGGGGGAGGAGGGGGGTGTCGGGGCTCAGGGACTTGTGGGGTCAAAGGGTAACTCGGGTCAAGGTGAGGCTTCGGTAGTTGTGGGAACGGCTGAGGTCATTATCTGAAATGAATCAGAGTGAACAAAGACGGCTTGAGAGAGAGGGTGAGAGAGAGACGTGGTCAAAGAAGTTATTAACCTAGAACGAGTATTTTTTTTTCTTTACCTCGGCTCTGTCCTTCAGCTCTCACCCTTAGCCCTCATCCTCACCCTTCACCCCGCTCCTCTCACCCCTCCCTCTCAACTTTTATCCTCGGCCCTCTCCCTCACCCTAACTCTCACTCCTCCCTCTCAGCCCTCACCTCAGACCTTGGGACAGCTACCTGGGTCAGTAATAGATCTCAGGTAGGATCTGTGTGACGCACCTGGTAAGTCCCCCACCATCATGCTTATGGTTGCTGCTGTTACTGTTACTGCTGTTAATATTGTTACTGTTGCCGCTGTTACTGTGGTGTAATAATGGTCAGCATGCTCGTCTGGTAAGCGAGCGGAGCCGGGTTCGATCCCCGGGCAGGGTGAAATTATGGGCAAGTGTCTTTAAGCCATTTGCCTCTGTCTACCCAGTAGGGTGTGTCAATTTAGGGGGTGAACTGGCTAAATTGAAAATCGAGTAATTTGGTAGCAATTTATTGTAGTCTTTAAGCATGCAAAACAATATTCTGGCATAAATTTTTTTTTATAATAAGTCCTACCTACATCAAATGGATTTTTAAATGTACATATTTGTGAATTTATAACATAACCAGCGTTTGCACACATGTTACTGTTTCAAGTTTCAAATTATTATATTTTATTATCTGTAGTCTATTTGAAAGTAACCAATGCCTTCATACTCTATTTGCTTTGGTTTCTTGTCATCAGTAGTCTGCTTGCTATTTGTGCTTTGATGTAACCTTCTCGCCTCTCGTGGCTGTAAACATGGCCCGCTGCTTCTGTGACCATTTTCACACATCTCTCCACACTTGGAGTGTGGGAAGGCCACTTCGGCACCTGCATTGGAGTCTCTTTAAGGTTTCTCAATTCTTGGCTAGTTAGACTTGTTGTCAATGGTGGCTCTAAGACTTCCAAACTCAAGTCAACCAATTCTGACAATTTGGTGGCATTGACGTTTATTGGGGGAACTTTTCTTGAATGAAACGAACAGTCTCCCAACTGGTCGTCATCTATTAGCGTTCCTCTAATCTTTAGAATGACTTCTACAGCCTCGGTTCGGAGATTGGTACATTGACTGCAAAGCATTGCTTGCAAAACTGCTTCTGATCGAGTATACCAAGCGGACCTTCTTGCCACAGGTAACACGATGTCCCTCACTACCTTCCTCTGTGTTCTTACTAGCTGCAATTGAAACAAAAGGTGATTGGGCCCATCCACCCACATAGGATTAAGTTTCACACTAAACCACTGGGGAAGATAAACTCCAATAATAAATTCAACAATTAACCTCAAATTCTTCAGCACTTTGCCCTTCAATTCGTGTTTGGAAATCCAAATCCTGCAGAAACGAAGAGCTGTAGTTAACCAACGGCTGTGACTGACAGGTCAAATCTCCAAGAGAGCCAATGACTGAGGCACTTCTCCTGATCTTATTGCTTGGGCAATACGATAAGCATAGGATTGATCTGTGCTGAGATCTTTGATGACTCCTTCAGACAACGCCGGAAGGGGAGGGCTAACTTCGACCTTTGGAAAGGTTGTATTTATTTCTAGTTGTGTTGCTTCATCCAGCATGATGCCAAGGGGACCTGACCACTTGTTGTTGCTCTTTGTAGGACCATCAAGTTCCTGGATGAGATGACGAAGAGGTAGCTCGCCTGTATGTAACTCACATACAATCCAAACAAGTCTTCTTCCTAGTTTTTTCTCTAAATGCGTCATTACACCCCCCTGCCATCCGGTGTTCACTGCAGTTGAATCTCCACCAACAGCCTGCAGTGAACTGCCAAGTCCTCTCTCCTGAACCCAACATAAAATATGATCAGCAATGACCTCTGCATGTTTCTTCCCTTCTACTTCAGTTTCGGGAGCAAAGTGAAACAAAAACCGACCACCAGGCTCAGAACAGACAGAGAAGTGTTCTTCTTTGATGAGACCTGGAAACTTTCTGTTCACTCCCTCTACTTCTAGCAAAACTTTTGTGTCATCTATTCTTCCATCAAACAAAAGACAGGAGAGCCCTCCCTCGCTTAAATGTTTTTCATGCTAATCAGATATTTCCTTCATTATTTTTTCTTGTGCTCTTCTAATTTTATTATGATCTATCACCAAAGATACATCCTCTCGGCTGATGAGACCTGCATCTATCCAAGCGGCAGTTGCAATTTCTGCAGCCTCACGAAGTCCAGCATGGTGGCGAATACTAGCTAAAGCAATGTTTGAAATATTTCTTGTGTTGTATTTCATTTTCTTTGGTAAAGGTTCAGATGGCTCTTTGGAACTATCATCTGATGTTGCTTCCTGTTCATCAGAAGAACTATCAAAGAAGTGATAAACATCTTGACACAGCTCTTCCTCTCTTTGGATGGCTTCTTCACTCTTCATTTTCTTCTTTTGTTCCCTCTCGGATTTGTTCTCTCTTCTTGGCATTAGCAATCTGCTTCTTTGTTTCTGAATAATCTATTGAACCCATTTGCATACTTCCTTGGCCTTCTGCCTTTGTCCTCTGTGCCTTTATAAATTCAAGCTCTAAAACAGGGATCTTCTTTTCACGAGGACAACCACAATCAATGTGGGAATTATTTTCTCTTTTACCTGAGTGAGAACAGTTGGATTCAGAACATAATTGTATGGAGCACTTGCAGGTCAAAATGTCAAACAGAGTATCAAGTGTGTGCAGAAATTCATTTTTCCTGGCCAAGTTTCCTTTACCAAGTGATGTTTCAACTGCTTTGTGCCATAATTTCGTTAGTTTTAGCTCATTAGTTCGACACTGATTAATCACAGGTGGCTTGAATAGTGCATTAGCTTTTGTCCATTGATGCAGAAGAGGGACTATCATGTCATTTATGAGTTCTTTATCTGTATAGTTCCTTCTGTCCTTTGCATTTTTTTTCTCGAAGGAGTAACCCTAATCTTAGCATGTCTCTCACTGTTGGAAGTTCTGATACAGGAAGCTCCTTCCCTTTACCAACTAGCAGGCTCAAGTGGGTTGACAACTGACTTCTTGTCTTCAATTTTGACATCTTCACACTATCTGACAAATAGAAAAATATTTCAATGTTTCATAATTCAATTGTTGTTTCAAAAAATATCAATTTGTTTATCAAAAATGCTATAACAGAAATAACATAATAATTTCTTAAAACATAATGTTTTATACAATGATATAAGTAACTGCGACAATCAATATGCCCTACTTACAATAATTAAAA
>NW_024711943.1:0-9573 GCF_018991925.1 Homarus americanus | reverse complement strand
AAGCAGCGAGTACGTTATGTATGCCAACGATGTCACACGGATCGTCACCTGCCCAGGAAGGTCCATGGTAAGGATGGCGCGACTCACTGCTCGGGCAATAGAGGGTATCTCGGAGTATGAAAATAAATGGAAAATTAAAACAAACAAAATTTAAGCCCGCGCCATTAATGATCGACGACGAAGAGATTAAGTACTCTAAACGAGGCAGGTTGCTCGGCCTCATCATCTCTCGGACGGGCATCATTTCCCACGTGAAGGACAGACTAGAGAAAGCCAAGGTCGCTGCAGCCAAATTGAAGCTTTTTAAACTGATGCCTGAGAAACTACAAGTCCACCTGTACAAGGCACTAGTGAGGCCTGTGTTGGAGTACCCACATATGCCACTCGTCACACTCGGGAAGACCAGACTACAACAACTACAGAGCTTCCAAAACAAGTGTTTGAGGTCAGCCAGTGGCCAAGCGCCACCCTACTAGGAGACAGTGGAAACCATCCACCTGAGAAATAAAACAGAGGCCCTCAACGTCAGGTTCCATCGCCTAGGGAAGAAGGTTTAGGACAACCTCCTGCACGACCCACACAGCCCAGACAACCTACGCGGGGAAGACATCAACGGATTGCGACCCCACGCCTGGTGGCCAGAGTCTGCCTGCACTACAACAACCCAACCCGCGACCCATGTACAGTATGTCCGCCACAGTGATCCACTTTAGATTAAAACTTAGATGATATAAGTTCACATTTAACAAGTCATAATCTAGTGATTCGAAAATGTAATATAGTATAAGATTTTAATAAACATGTAATTGTAAAATCAAACTAGTCATTGTCTACCAAAGTAACCATTGTGCAACCTCATCCTAAATCCTAGGTTAGCTTAGTTAGCCAACAAACTCTGTAATATGTAAAACAAGGGGTGTCGTCCCCCTCTGTTTAAGTCATTAAACTTCTTTTCCAACCTTTTCCCCCACGAATATATGTCGTGACTTCTCTATCCCTCATGTCTGGCTGTGCCTTGAGCCTCAGCATGCCTTCCATCCTTTCCCCACCTTAACCTAAAAAAAAAAAAAAATGGGACTTGATCACAATTTTCGTGATGCCATATGGCAGCAGGGTCTACCATTAGACAACACATTATGCCTACAATATCTTCCTAGGTGGTAGTACCTCCCTGTTTGGTAACTGCTACTAACTACTACCTATGGAGCAAGTAACGAGATCACTAGATTATAAGATGTTATAACCGCTAGACTAAGGTTACGATATTAGTAACTCTGGCAGTATGTCCCTCAGGCAGATGTGAACAAGACTAAATGTAAAGTGTATGGATAGGTCCAAGCACATTGTGTGTGAAATAGCACAAAGCTTTGTCTCTAATGGCAAGATAGCCGACTTACTGTGTTAAGGTTGTATCCGTTTTTTTTTGCACTTAGTAGCTATATCAGCTCCCATGTATAGAACCAAACACATAGTGTGCTTGAATAACTCTCACGCAAATGTGAATAACATGATGTGCGGTCAGACATACTGCCTCACATTCCTGTACTCACGCAATTGGGAATAAGTTACCCTTTATGTACAGAACTAAACAAAGAACTTATTTGAAGTACTCTGTACCATTCAATACCATAATATCCTGACCACGGGGGTTAATTATACTGACCCTTTGTAAACTACTCTGTAATCCTTTTGCGCTACCGCTCACAGGATGAGTATGGGTGCACAATAAACTAGCTGCTCTAAGTGGTAAAATCATCCCTGATTCATCCACCCACTCTCCTTCATAACGACCCACTCCCCCACCCTCCAACATACCCACTCACTCACTCCCCCACCCACTTACTGCCTGGATGTGACCTTCAGGGAGGAAAGACCACACCGGAGGAGCTGAGCACCTTGCCTGTCCGATTCGTACAAGCTCTCACCCAGACCAACAAGATCAAGGCTCGTAGGATTGAAGAGCGGTGTCGAATCCTCTTCCCAACGGCATTTGGACTCTTCAACGTGTGATACTGGTGCTACTATCCTATTTAGGGCACGAGTTAACATGTGTTACTGGTGTTACTATCTTACTAGGGCACCAGCTCAACGTGTGTTACTGGTGCTACTATATCTAGAGTGTCAGTTCAACGTGTGGCACTGGTGCAACTTTCTTATCTAGAACCTTTAGTAAATCTACTTTTTTCAAGCTCATCACTAAGTATCTGTGTACGAAATTTTGGTCAACTGTAAGTGGTAAGGCTCCTGTCCCTTGCCACATTATCTCACTCAGTTATTGTCAGTTATATTAACGAAACACAACACCATCTAACAGTAAATATACAGAATACAAGCTTTATTTATCGGTAATAACATATGTATAATACAATTAGTCTAGTTTCAAAACAAAAAATGAGCACTAAAAGATAAAGAAAGAGATATAGTGGTAAGTTATAAACAGTTGTGTCCACTTTTTCTGGCAACACTGATGACAAGAATACTTGCTTGAGTTTTGTCACAAATAACATTTGTTGAAGACTATCATGTCTTAGTATATTGGAAGAGAGTTACCATTGTGTTACAAGTAGAGAGGAAACACCCATATGTCTTGACTCTCAGAGCGCGTGGCTCCATATATTTTGATACACATAATGGCCCACAAATAAATATTGAACAGCGATAAATTCTAGATTATTTTACATTAATATTACCACAAGCAAAGCATGGGATCAAGGAGTTGTATGAACATAAAGCTTTCGTCCTTTCCTCTCAGCGTGTGTCTCATCAGTCGTTATCACCTGCTTGTTAAATATCGAAGCTATAACGAGCTTGGTAAAATTTGAACGTTAAGATATACATTATCGTGATTTTCCAAACATAAAAAGTGTTTAATCAGATTGTAATAAGATAAATGGTCATCAAAATAAATCTTACATATATAGAAGGCGTTAGACTTTAGAGAGATTATAACCAAGTCACTGGTGTTGCTAAAATGGTTGACAAACAATTCCATTGTGACAACCAAGTTAGCCATGAACGTACTCTTTAAGTAATCCCAGTAAACAGTAAATAAGAACATAAGAAAATAAGGACTTCCTACAAAGTTGCTAAGCTTGTTCCACTCGTCTACCACCCTATTTGTGAACCAGTTCCTTCTTATCTCCCTCCTAAACCTAAACTTATCCAACTTAAATCCGTTGCTACGAGTCCTGTCCTGCTCGGATATTATAAGAACTTCATCTATATCACCTTTATTGATTCCTTTCACCCACTTAAATACTTCTATCACATCTCCCCGCACTCTTCGTCTTTCTAGGAAATGCAAATTAAGTTTCTTTAACCTATCTTGATATGGAAGGTTTCTAAGTCCCGGAATCATTTTCGTCATTCTTCGCTACAACGACTCCAGTGAATTGATATCCATTCTATAATAAGGGCACCAGAACTGAACCGCATAATCGAGGTGCGGCCTGACTAGCGCAAGATATAGTTGCAATAAGACCTCTGCACACTTATTACTTAGTCTTCTAGATATAAAACCTAATACTCTGTTTGCCTTATTTCGAACATAACGCACTGTTTTCTAGGACGTAGATCTGGGCTTACAAGTACCCCTAAGTCTCTTTCAAAAGTCGACTTCTCTAGGTTGATGTTGTTAAGGCTGTATACACTGACAGTATTTGTTCTTCCAATATTAAGTACACTGCACTTGCTGGTGTTGAATTTCATTTGCCATTTTTCTGACTACTCCTGCAGTTTATTTAAATCCTCTTGTAGTGCATTTGCATCTTGCCCTGAATTAATCTGCCGCCCTATTTTGGTGTCATCTGCAAACTTGCTTATGCCACTGCTGATCCCAGTATCTAGATCGTTTATGTAGATTATGAACAAGAGTGGGCCTAGTACTGGCCCCTGGGGAACCCCACTGGTTACACAGCCCCACTCAGATTTAACACCATCTACGCTGACCCTCTACGTTCTATCGGTGAGCCATGATTTTATCCAATTTAAAAATTTCCTCTCGATTGAAATTTTCGAACTTACAACCAATACCGGAAAGTCCTTCCTAAAAAACACGTCAGCAGATTTGTTAGACAAGATTTTCCCTCTGTAAACCCGCTTAATTAAGTCAAGAATTAATTTGCACTATAAAAATCCGGATACTATTGCTGTAATTATTCAAAGAAATTTCCCCACACTACGTCAAACTCAATCGGCCGTAATTTGGCCTGATACTCTGTCTCCCCTTACGAATATGGGTACAATTTGCCTGTTTCACAAGTTTGAACCTCCACTGTCCTAATAGATTTACTAAACAAATTCGAGGATCCGCACTAATCTCATTTCCACTCTTTCAACACTCGATGAAGAAATTTCATCGGCCTAGAGATTTGTCTTCTCTATATTTATCCTCTTAAGAACATCCCTTTTCCAATAGTGATATTCTTTAATTTCTTTTCTTCCTTTCCCTAAATATCAGTTCCACACGAATTTCCTCGAAATTTCTACTGTGAAAGCTGATAAAAAATAGCTATTCAATACTTTGCTTATTTCTGCCTCATCGATCACTTCCCCTACCCCTGTTAACCGAGCTCAACTTTGTCCTTGACCTTTTATTCCTATATACCTGTAAAATCCTTGAGATTCGCCTTTGGATTCTCTTGCTATCTGATTTCATGATCTCTACTGCTTTCTGACATTTTCATAACATTTACCAAATAGTTCATTATGCCTATTTCTGAGCTGCTCCTCCTCCCTTTAATTTCTTACATAGAATTATTTTCTTTATTCCTATATCATGTTTAGGTTTCACAGTCATCTGCCTTGCCTCTTTCTTACTTGACCAAATTTTTCTGTTAGGTATATTTTGTTGTTTATTAACTTAAGAAGTAAAGTATCACGAGTGAATATATAGTCTTGATCGGTGTTGTGTCACATGTGACCTCACCAATTCTACCGGGAACGGACCTGACTGGGTGGCCTCACCTAGGTACTCTCAAAACCATATTCTCCTAGCCCACCTGGGTAGTGTTGGAGATTTAGTCAAAGTGTCATTCTGGACAGGGGCCACTCCTAACTATCGAGAAACAACACACACTGAACACACACAGTCATAGTACAGCTTTAGAGATGATATTATGTATTAATATTGTATATGGCATTTTATACTCTGCATTATCTTCATTATATATATGAACACGAAGAAAAATTACAGAAGTTGTAGTTACAAAAGTATGAATGGAAATAAACACTTCAAACACCAGTGAATTACTTACAACTTCCACCCCATCTATATCTATTATTTCCCATCATTTCGTAACTATATGAAAAATCATTTAATTGCTACATATTTAAAAAACCTTAATACATGTGGATCAGTCACTCTCATTTGATACACTTATAGTGTAATACTTTGACCATCCCACCTGGGCACATGGAGGCCCACAGTAACTCACTGCAGGGCAACATACGCACGAACACACAAGATTATGATATGAACTCTTCCAAGCTTCACTATCATTATCATATTATATTCATCGTACTCTGTATCTTGGTAACTAGTCATTGTGTCAATAAATGACAGTGTTATTCAAAGTATAATATTGTAACTTGCCTTACAATTATTGTTATAAATCATAGACAGGAAGGATACATAAATTGTAATATCAGAATATGGCTTGCTCCAAAAGCCACCTAAAAATCAAACAACGTGTATAAAGATTACACTATGTGTGTGTGTGTGTGTGTGTGTGTGTGTGTGTGTGTGTGTGTGTGTTCTGTAACATAAGCTTCATCCTTAGTAAGTAAGATCTTTCATAAAGAGGTTTCTCCAATTCGTCATTGTGTGCATATTAGAGCACATTGTTTCCACAAAACCATGGTTCATCATATTTCCTTCTTCCGTGTAACTATATTTACAAAATAATGTGGATCAATTACTCTAATTAAAAACATACATGCATAGAGCATCAGATTGTTTGAAGGCATGACTATTGGTTAATGAAACCCCAAAAAATATTTTCACATTTATTATGCAAACATTATAAACATATCTACGTGATTATTGCATTATGAAATATATATTTATGTCTGGACAGATTCCCAAGAGTTGTGCATATTAATGCACAGATTTTCTGAGCATATTTATGTGAAGCGACGTAAAACCATAGAAAAATACCTGGACAAATTCCAGTTAGAAATTAAGTCTATGTAGCCCCAACAGATACAAGAGCTAACTCCCCGCCACCTACAAAGGCACCGTCAATGGGCAGAGAATTTAATTCTTGACCACAATTTAATACCGTCAACCTCCATCATGCTATAACTTCATGCAATCTGGTGGGCACAGAACTCTACCAAATTGCTGCAGATCGATAAACCTCTTCATATTCCTCACACATTATGTGCGTGTTTCTCACTGCCTCCCTCGTTTTCTGCTCAACATCCCATTCAACAACCATATTCGCCCACAGATTTTCATTGGATTACAATCAGCTCCTCTCTGAGACCAGTCCAATAAAATAATCTGTAGGTGCACCTAAACCAACACTTGACTGCCCGACTTGTATACATTGAACTGCAGTCTTGCACCATAGATATAAGCTGTATGTCTGGAATAGCACCATGAGTTGCTAGGAGGATAATTAGTCTAATAAACTAGCAGGTGAACCAAAATAGAAAATTCACAGCCAAACTGCAAAGAAAACCCAGACAATGAGACTTAGTAAATATACTAGATCATTTTAGCGCGTGCACACACATTATATATATATATATATATATATATATATATATATATATATATATATATATATATATATATATATATATATATATATATATATATTATATATATATATATATATATATATATATATATATATATATATATATATATATATATATTACAAAACACCTGTTAATACTCAACAAATGCAGGATGAATTATAGAACTTACCCTTTGAACTCGTCGTTCACACTATTTAAAGCATCTTCCACAGACGACGTCAGGTCAGTCATTCTTATAATCCTTAGGTTTTTCATTAGTAACTCAATTTGCGTGGTGCTTTCCCTCGTCAATGGATAAACAGAGTTTTTACGATTTTTCAAAAAAATGCAATATTACAGTATATTAATATAGGGCAAAAGTGCAATATTATACTAAGAACACTGTCATGTATTGATATGATAGTTACCAGATACGAGAACAATAGACATAACAGATAATGATAGCCCAGAAACCATGGAAGGGTTCTCATAACATTGTGTTCATGTTTATATTGCCCGTGAAAGTTACAAACGGGCCTCCATGTACCAAGGAGTAATAGTCAAAGTATTACACTACAAATGTATCAAATGAATTGACTGATCCACATACAATTTAAGTTTTTAAATATAGTTAAAATTAAACACGATTTTCATATAATTACGTGAATGATGGAAATAAGAATATAGATGGTGTGTTGGAAGCTCTGTAAACGTTGTGTGGATTCACTGGGTGGTTTGAAATTGTTTATTTCCATTTATACTTTCGTAACTACAACTATAGTAATTTTCTTCGTGTTCATATATAATGAAAATAATGCAGGTATAAAATGCATACAATATTATACATAATATCATCCTATACAGCTATTACTAAGACTGTGTGTGTTCAGTGCGTGTGTTGCACTCGCGATAGATGGGAAACCCCGTCCCAAAAGAACCTGTACTAGCCTCCACCACCGACCCAGGTGAACACAGAATATGGTTTCCAGATTGTACCCCTTAACCCCTGATAGTCCGCCAATCAAAAGTTAAAGACTCTAACCATATGTCAGTTTTTTCGTTTCCCCAATTTAAGGTGAACCTTTTTCTCTGTGATCCACTGTTACCTATTTTTCCTACTGTGATATCTCTGATAATGTTTTTCTTTTGTTAATAAAAAGTCTATCCATATTATACCTCTAGTGATTATACATTAGTTAACACCAAGCATTACTTTCTAACAAAGTCTGAATTCATAGTCACCTACAATGTTGTCCCAGTCTTCTGAAGATTAAAATCCCCCATAATGCACAGGTTGTTATATTTTGCCCTCCTACTCATTTCCTGCCATATGGGCACACTTCTTTTCCCCAAAACAGGGGCCTGAAATCCTCCCCCACAATTATTTTTTCTCTTCCTTCCAATTTCTACCCATACAGACTCAGTTCATTCACCCTTATTGAAATATTAATCCCCAACATTTTAATACATGTCCCTGATTATGAGTGCGACCCTTCCTACTACCTTCCCTGTCCTTGTGAAAAAGGACATACCCTTCTATGTGAGTACTCTGATAAAAAAATTGCTCTCAGTTCATCCTAAATTTCGGTGATTGCTATGACGTCCATTCTCAAGTACATACAACCACTCTCAGCAAGTCTATTTTATTTCTAAACTCCTACTGTTTGTATAGTATACATTTAAACCTACCTTTCTGGTCCATTTTACACTTGTCCCGATAACAATTTTACTTCCAGGACAAACATTTTTGACTCCCTTCCCGACCTCTCTACTACCAGAACCCCCCTTTGAGTAACAATTTCACGCTCAGGGATACGAACAAACGTCATGCAATTAAAGTAATATCAGACCAGAATGGTGCATCATCAATGCCATTGTTGCACAATATTTTCAATTGACAATTATAGCAATTGCCCTGAACAACCATTCGCCGTAAAATATCACCGCCTCCATAGAAGAAAGTTCATATTGGTTTATATCACGACGAAACATCATATAAACTTCATCCGGGTCAAGTCTGAAACCTGCGCCGGTACTCTTTTTATCAATATAATAACTATGGCTGTATTTCGCTCCGCCTGATCAAACCTGGATGCGGTATATCACCTGAACCTGATTCCTTGCGCCATCCGTCAACTATCATATCGCGCACTGTCCAGTGATCCGAGGGCGACCGGTAGATGGGTCCATCTGACAAACCATATCAAAAATTCAATATGGAACCTGGGTTATATCAGATTCTTCCTTTAACCATCTCAAAAGAAAAAACTTTCGGATCGTCAATGATTGAGTTATCAAGATGATTTTTGGAGACCGTTTATAAACTATCCAATTATAAAACCTCGTCAAAATCGTCGATGAATCAGGATGGTCAGGTCAATGGATTGATGGATGGTGGATCTATATCAATCGGACCTGAAGGGACCAGTTTTGGTATCGTGATCGGCTGGTGAGAATCCGGTACATCTTTCGTCATAAGTGCTAAGTCATGTGGTGGATAATCCGGAATGATGATCCGGAAAAAGCGATGAATAAATCCTGAGTTTCGTCCATCCAGTGTTGATTCAGATCAGAATGATCAGCGGGTTCAATAAAAGAATGAGAGTCTCATCGATTCATCCACCCGCTATCGCCGCCCGGAACTTTCGAACAGAATGGAGAGATGAACAACACTATAGAATCATCAGTGGTCAGGAAGGCTTTGAGGCGGTGGAAAGACTGGTCACTTGCCTCTGGATCATAGAGGTTCATGTGCATCCCAGGAAGCCTTATAAGTTTTGTCCAGAAGAAGACTAAGTTCTCCTGTCTGCAGGTAGAAGTCACTGG
>NW_024711942.1:0-8906 GCF_018991925.1 Homarus americanus | reverse complement strand
TAACCCCAAGGCCCTCAATTTATTTGGATTATCAGGATGACATAATTCAAGAATCATCTTAGTCACTGTGTTCAACCTTTCTAAGGATGTTAGGGTTTTCTGGAGGTAGGGTTTCCATGCCTGTACCGTGTACAGTAATCCAGACTGGGACGTACGTGATATTTGTACAATTGAAGGGTCATTTTCATGTCTTTGTTTTTGAAGGTATGCTTTATAATTCACAATTCTTGGTTGGCTTTTGTCACTGTTGCCCCCACTTAGAGCACTGCCTTCAGTGATTGATCTATCACAATACCAAGATCTTTCACTTTATTGAAAGTATCCAGGAAAGTGTTATTGACAGAATAGTGGGGATTTGGGTTGTTGTATCCTACATACAGTCTTACATTTTGCATTGTTAAAAATCTTTTACCAGTCTCAAGACCATTTGAACAGCTTTTGAGGATCTTTTTGCATGGCTGCAAATCGTCATGACTGTCACCTTCCCAAATATTTCTGTCATCTGCAAACTTGACAATATGGCTCTTTATATTTTCATCTATATCATTTATGTCCAGTAAAACCTCTCTAAGGCAGACTAATTGAGGAAGAGATAAGAGGTTGTCCACCTTAGAGTCAATTTTTCCCAAAAGACGCCATTTTAAACAAAAAACGAGTACGACACCAACGTCTCCAATTTTTATGAAAGAAATACTATACATGTTTTCTAATCAAAATTGATTTTAAAAAGTAATGTACACAAAGTACTGTGCACTTACTTTTAGTTCACTGATACAGCCATCGGCTTAACCTCACCACCCTTATGGATACTAAACACTTTCTTAAGAGGCTGTGTTTATTGTTTCATTTTTCAATAATACAGTAATGCAAAAGATATGACCGGTGCTTCAGTCTACGGCGAATATGTATAAAAACTTTAATGATATAAAAAATACAGTACTGTATTTTCGGAAATAAATTTTGTATATTCGTCCTGTAGCCATAGTTTTCTTATATATACTGTACCAGGAAATGTGAGGAATAATACCAACAAAACTTACTGTATTGTATTGTCAAAAAAAAGTAAATAAAAGCCAAATGAATGTTTAAAACACAGTCTCCATTTGCAGACACTCCCTGTTTCACCATAGTAACGAAGATGAGCTGGGACGCTGATTCCCTAGCAACGCGTCCCCCAACACACACACATACACACTGACCGTTTTCCCCTCACTCAGTCAGCTAACTCGTATAGAAAGAACTGTCAATTCCATTTATGTGTTTGCCCTTAGGACAATTATTTCTTTTACTTTTTTCACATTATGTATGTAGGATGGTGTGTGCGTGTGTAGTAGAGTAAAAATATATGAGGAAACTTACTTATATCTACCCGAAAATACAAGTTGAAAAACAACCATGCAACACGTCACAGCTTGGTCCAGTAGCCTGGTGGTTACAGTGATGAGTCTAACCTGGCTACAATACCAGGTTACAGATGACACTAACTAGTCACTCACTCGCTCCCTGGCTCCTGTTGCCAGGCTTATTATTGAAATACAGTACGTATAGGAGAAATACATACAGTATCTTGTCGTATAATTAGAAAACAGTGATGGGCACAGTGATAAACAAATTACCGTATATAAACCATATATTTACCTATGATAACATAATAAGAAACATTATATCATTACTAGAGTGATTGAAATAATATTCCCCAAAACAACAGTTGATAACTCTTAGGCACCTATGTCCCTCTTGCTGATGTCTTGTTTATTTTAATTTTTTAATTCTTTTGGGGCAAATAATTTTGTCCAGTTTAAGCGATATCCGCCTCAGTTGGGTCCACCTTAACGAGGTTTTACTGTATATCTCAAACAGGATGGATTCAAGGGTAGATCCTTGTGCTACACCACTGAGAACCTTCTTCCATTCTGATTGTACACCATTTATGACCACCCTTTGTGTCCTGTGTTTGAATCAGTTGTTAATCCACTTCAAAATTTTGTTTATGATGCCATGTGGTTGGATTTTAGAGACTACCTGTGAATGTGGGACTTTGTCAAGTGCCCTAGAAAAATTCACGTACACTAGCGGTCAAAAGTTTGCTCGATCCCAAATGAGATAAAATAGCACACCCACATCAGACGATAGTCAGGGTAAGTCAGTTCAGAGACTCTGTTTCACCATGGGAGCAAAATTATGACCTCAACTGTACAACACATGCACTGGTAAGCCTTGATCCATGTAGTCTGTTACCATTTCAAGGAAAATGAGTAAATGTGTTAAACAGGATATTCTCTCCATGAAATTGTGTGATGCATTGATCAGTCAGGTGTTGGAAGAAGGCATCCCTCAGAGTTTACAGACACAATGCATATAGTGAGTGGACATAAAGAAAGGGTCAGGTGTGTGTAGTGGTTGTGGGCCAGAGTTAGTTTTTCCCCAACGTGGACCTTGTGACTCAACCTCAGTTGTCAAGAGTACAGTATGGTATATACTGAATGTTTTTGTTTTTTTCTCTGGTGGGTCCTGTCATGTGTTGTGTGAGGAATTAGGAGGAGGTCAAGGAATTCTCCTCCAGCTTGTGTGGTAAAAGTCACCCAATCTACTGTCTCGTAATGAGAACTTGTCTTCTGGATGACTCTATGGAGTCTGGCACTTCTCCCTGTGAGGCTGAGTCATCCTTATAACACACACCTACTCTCACCTTGCTTTTGTTTTATGCTATGAGTTCACATCAAATAGATTCAGACAATATAATTTCATTTAGCTCATCATTACTGGTTACTGTCAGGTGCTCCGTAACATACAGTACAGTAGTACACCACCACCTCTTGTAGCCCTGTCCGTTCTGAGTGGTGGTTGATACCTGGTAGACAAAATTCACTGTGGAACACATCTTCTTAACCCCAGGACTCTGATGTCTGGCTGTTGTGTGTCCACCTGTGCAGCACTCAATAGTTCAGTCTTATTAACTAGACTTGTGTCATTCCTGTACCAACACCAGTTTCTCCCTGGGTTACTAGTACAATAATACTTAAAGCTACGTTAGTGATGATCAACTCTTGTACAAAGTCCACCACATTTCTCACTGTCTCTTCTCCCCAGGTTCTTTGTTTATTTGTAATTGTTCTCTCATGACATGTTGTGTTAGCCCCAGCTGCCACATTATCACTGTGGGTGTTGATGTCATGTTATTTGTTGCTCTAATTTATCTTGTTCTTTATCAAACTTATCTACTGTTTCATGATCCTCTACACTACAGTCATAATTAAATCTTTAACTTGTGTGTGTGTGTGTGTGTGTGTGTGTGTGTGTGTGTGTGTGTGTGTGTGTGTGTGTGTGTGTGTGTGTGTGTGTGTGTGTGTGTGTGTGTGTGTGTGTGTGTGTGTGTGTGTGTGTGTGTGTGTGTGTGTGTGTGTGTGTGTGTGTGTGTGTGTGTGTGTGTGTGTGTGTGTGTGTGTGTGTGTGTGTGTGTGTGTGTGTGTGTGTGTGTGTGTGTGTGTGTGTGTGTGTGTGTGTGTGTGTGTGTGTGTGTGTGTGTGTGTGTGTGTGTGTGTGTGTGTGTGTGTGTGTGTGTGTGTGTGTGTGTGTGTGTGTGTGTGTGTGTGTGTGTGTGTGTGTGTGTGTGTGTGTGTGTGTGTGTGTGTGTGTGTGTGTGTGTGTGTGTGTGTGTGTGTGTGTGTGTGTGTGTGTGTGTGTGTGTGTGTGTGTGTGTGTGTGTGTGTGTGTGTGTGTGTGTGTGTGTGTGTGTGTGTGTGTGTGTGTGTGTGTGTGTGTGTGTGTGTGTGTGTGTGTGTGTGTGTGTGTGTGTGTGTGTGTGTGTGTGTGTGTGTGTGTGTGTGTGTGTGTGTGTGTGTGTGTGTGTGTGTGTGTGTGTGTGTGTGTGTGTGTGTGTGTGTGTGTGTGTGTGTGTGTGTGTGTGTGTGTGTGTGTGTGTGTGTGTGTGTGTGTGTGTGTGTGTGTGTGTGTGTGTGTGTGTGTGTGTGTGTGTGTGTGTGTGTGTGTGTGTGTGTGTGTGTGTGTGTGTGTGTGTGTGTGTGTGTGTGTGTGTGTGTGTGTGTGTGTGTGTGTGTGTGTGTGTGTGTGTGTGTGTGTGTGTGTGTGTGTGTGTGTGTGTGTGTGTGTGTGTGTGTGTGTGTGTGTGTGTGTGTGTTTTTTAAAGTGTACATAAAGTAAAAGCATAAAATCATTAACACCTAAGCTGAACTGATATTCCAACCCAGGTGTGCCACAAGAAATATGAAGATTAGTTATCACTGAAACTCAACTCTAAATTAACCTAATGTGTATTGTAGCTACATTAGTGTTTCTCAGTCTCGTATATATTATTTATCTTTTAAGTTTATTAATAACTTTTAGCTTCATTTTCAAAGCAGTATTACATTATCAATTATGATAATTTACAAATACTACTGTTATTTTACCCTTCTACTTTTATGTTTCACTTCAGTTAATTAAACTACAGCCTGTATTACTAAAGTAGTTTTGAAGAAGATTACAGGGGGTCCCCAGGTTACGAACGGGTTCCATTCCTGACGACATTCTGAGTCGGATTTGTAAGTCGGAATGCATGCTAGGAGCATACCGTACTTACAGAACAATGTTTAAAATCTCACTATATCACAGCCAAAGTCCTTATATACATCTAAAATCATTTAATTTAAGACAAAAAAAAGAAATGAATTGACAATACAGTAAATGAAAGTAAAAAATGTTATCTGATGAAATATTGTAAATTTCAAGTTTAACACCGTTCATATCGGAGGGTGTTCATAAGTCGGGGACTCCGTGTACTAATACAAGTTTTAATTTTTACATAGTAACAGTGCAGTACTTTATCTTAAGTAATATTTTCATATACTTTCTCCCCCACTGGCTAAAATGGACCCGAATTGAGCTGGACCTGCATTGAGCTGGACCTGCATTGAGCTGGACCTGCAGTGAACTAGACCTGAAGTTAACTGAACCGTAATTACTATCTGGTATTTTACTTAATATTTTCTGGTACTTTTAATATTAGAAAGGTTTTACAGACATTCCTCAGTTTATAAAAGTTTTGTTCCTGAGAAACCTTTAGTAAATCACATCAATTTTTCCATAGACTCCCATTATAAAAGCCAAGATACTTTTCTGCAATGAAAATACTTCCCCCAAATGATGTACTGTTCACAATGATTATAAGCCACTATAGGAGGAGGGAGCTCTACTGATGAATGAGTTATGTTCTGGAGGTTTGTTTGTGAGTCCAACTTTACTCATGTAGATGTACAGTACAGTGGCCTGTAAGTTGACCTTTGAAGCTTCAATTTGTTTTCTTAAAACTAGGAGTCGTCTTATACAACGTCGATCTCTAAATACGTTCCACCACTAGCACCAGATTTTCACTTTGCTGTACCGGCTTTTCTCGGTCACATAATTTCCAGCACTCGTAAATAAGTTTTACCTAACTGTAGCATTTTTCCAGAAGAGTAAATGTTACTGAACTCTGCTTAAGTTTAGTGTTTACACTAGTCACATTATGGGTGTCCCTACACACACCGACACCTTTCAAAATATCTTTCGATGTTAACTGCGATTTTTTACAAACAAACGTTACTGGGGCAATAACTTGTAATATTTGTTGTTAAATTTAAAAAAAATGCAGTTATTGTATATTGATATAATGCTCCAGCATATTTATAAATGTTTACATGAATGTGGTGTAAAGTTGTTAACAAGACAGGCACCTGGGAACAGCTGGCTGGGCTGCAGCAGCTCGGTTAGTGAATGCCACTAGATTTATCGGCAAAATTGCTAAATACAAAAAAATCTGGAGAAATACCATTACATATAAGACGTTATCTAACACGAGAATTGTTAACAATGGCTTTGATAAATGCCAAAAAAACTGTCACAGGTGGCATTAAAGGTAGACGGCGTAAACAACGCTAAACTGGCAACTAGGAGGTCAACATATGAATGACCACTATCTCTGTTGTACAGTAGTCAGTATACTGCACATTATGTTCACACAGACTCAAGTACTAAGTACCATAGAATGTTGATGCACAGCTGGCACAAAATTAATGGTCACTTTCCTATCTGTATACAACTGTTAGTACAGTGTATTTCCATATAGATATTCAATGAACAAATAATTGATGGGTCTTATCCCACAAAGGGTAGGTTAAGACAATATGAAACTCATCTTAATTGTGAAGTTAAACAGATTATAAGGATCGTCAGTTCATTTTCCTTCAGAATTATCAGTGAAAATTATTTTTGGATCACCTCTCTGGCTTATTTAACCTTAAGATTAACCACCCTAACCTTACCTAACTTACTTAGTGTTAAGGTGCTTAATCATCAGGTGATATTAATTGGGGGCTAATCTTCATGTGATCTTTGGTTTCTCTATCAAGCTCCTCAGATCAGCCATCACACCAGACCAGGACCAGGACCTGTACGAGAGAAGGAATACTGTGGTCTACCTTGCAGTATGTTATTGAGTTAGTTACTTTACAGTAGAAGTAAGTGGCCACACCAGTACTTAACAGATTATTTAACTATGTTGAGTTTTGGTGTTGCTGTGTTATTTGAACCTTTCTATAGATTTGTAAACTGACTAATGACTTTAGACGGTGTTTAAGATTAGGTTTCTAACAGTTAAAACTGTGGTTAAGTTGTGTGGAAGTGAGACAATGACTTAGCACTATGCTGAAGGTGTTTAAAAGTGAGAAAGTGACTTATAGTGAAGTTTGTAGAAGTGAGGATATTAGTTTAAAAAATTGTGTATGGGAGAAAAGACTAATTACCTTCATGAGATTTAGAGTATAGTTTAATTTTTATACAAGAAGTTGGAGGTCAATACTGTAGGCGTAATATTTTTTAGGGATTAAAATTCTTCCTTTTCCGTGGATCATTTACAGTGAGAGAAGGCTGGTTGTATATTATGGTTGAGAGAGGAAAGGCTGTACTGTACTAAGTTAATGGATAGGGAAGACTGCCGGACGTATGACTGACGAGTATTACAGTAAAGGAGGGAAGCTGTTGAGTGTATGACTTAAGATAATACAGTACTGAAGTTGTATGAGCAAGAGAAAAGAATGTAAGATTTACTGTACTGAAGCAGATAAAGAGTGAGGGAGGACTGTAGACTAGACTGAAGTTTTATACAAGTGAAGGAAGGATTTGTATTACTTAATCTGCACTGGATTTCTTTCTTTCTTTCGTTTCTTCCACATCCTAGGTTAGGTTTTATTTCATCAGAGCCAACCATAAAGAGTCATCCATTAACTGCAGCTGACCCCACCATAGTTTCATCTATCAACTGCAGCTGACCCCAACATGAAGGACATTTCATCTATCAACTGGAATCAACTGCATCTGAACCCCTTTCCCCTACCCCTTTAGAGTGGGGGTCAGAAGTCTCTTCTGGGAAGTACCTTACTCTCGGAGCATTATAACTCTGGGTTTATGGCTCGGACATTTCTGTATCTGGGATAAGGAGCTTCCTGGAGGAGGCGACTGGCCCTAGGAGCAGCAATTGCTGTATCTAGGTGTCAGCGTTAGGCTGCTTAGGTTCCCTTTTTTTTTAAGGATCTTCAGGCGAGCCTCTTCAAGGATACACTGAATCCTAGGACAAGGAGAGCCGGTCCTGAAGAAGATTGGTACCATTTTTTTTATCCTTTTGAGCTGGGGTCAGGGGGCTTCTTCCTAGAGGTGATTGGCTTTTGGACCAGCATGCTTGTTTGTCCAGTGGTTCCAGGAGTCAGGATCCTCTTGGGGGAGAACCTTGGCCCTCGGACCTAGCGTGAGCCAGGTTCAGGGACTCCCCTTTTTTTCTCATCTTAGGCTCTGTCTAAGGTGTCCTCTCAGTTCATAGTGGCTGGGGCACTGAAAACAGTTTGCCTCACCTTATGAATCTGTGAAGGGCACCTAAGACTTCTTTCACAGGAGCTGTTTTATCTCCTGTCTTAGAAATCCATTGATTTCTAAGATCAGAGATAAAAACACACTAGTGTGAAAGAAGTCTTAGGTGTTCTTCACTGATTCATAAGGTGAGATGAACTGTGTTCAGTGCCCCAGTCACTTGGAACCTCCGGAGGTCACCCTAAGGCCAAGCCTAATTCCAAGATGAGGGACTATGTCCCTCAGCCTTAGGGGGGTGGGGGAACTTGGAGAGGGGGGGAACACCCCCTCCTCCTTGGAGAGGGGGGGAACCACCCCCTCCTCCTTGGAGGGGGGGGAAACCCCCCCTCCTCCTTGGAGGGGGGGGGAACCCCCCCTTCCTCCTTGGAGGGGGGGGGGAACCCCCCCTCCTCGTTGGAGAGGGGGGAAACCCCCCCCCATCTCCTCTGTAATCATAGAATGTACTGGAAATAAAAGTTATATTGAAATTTTCAAGTTTTATTTAAAACCATTTTACAAAATAATTTGTGTAGGGGGGGTGGTCCTCTCCCTTCCAGGGGATGGGGAGGAATCCTCCCCCCCCCTTCCAGGGGGAGGGGAGGAGTCCTCCTCCTCCCACCCCCCTAAGGCTGAGGGACATTGTCCCTCATCTTGGAATTAGGCTTGGCCTTAGGGTGACTTCCCTAGGTTCCTAGTGGCTGGGGCACTGAACACAGTTCATCTCACCTTATGAATCAGTGAAGAACACCTAAGACTTCTTTCACACTAGTGTGTTTTTATCTCTGATCTTAGAAATCAATGGATTTCTAAGACAGGAGATAAAACAGCTCCTGTGGAAGAAGTCTTAGGTGTTCTTCACTGATTCATAAGGTGAGGCAAACTGTTTTCAGTGCCCCAGCCACTGTGAACTGAGAGGACACCTTAGACAGAGCCTAAGATGAGAAAAAAAAGGGGAGTCCCTGAACCTGGCTCACGCCAGGTCCGAGGGCCAAGGTTCTCCCCCAAGAGGATCCTGACTCCTGGAACCACTG
>NW_024711941.1:5000-10576 GCF_018991925.1 Homarus americanus | reverse complement strand
GGGAACGGATGTCGTGGTCATTGGCCCGAAGGGGGATTCCTAGCTTGGCGTCCTGGACAAGTGGCGAAATAACTCTTACAGTTCATCCTCAGGCACGCGTAACATGAACCTGGTCTGGGTCTGGAGGGGCAATTATGCGGACTATGGGTATCCTTCCTACAATATCCGCACCATTCATTTCCTGTCCAACCTTGAGTGTTATTTTCCGACCCCTCGTGTTCCGATCCGGTCTTCCGTCCGTCTCGTTCCTACGATAGTCCCCCTGGACTCTATAAGCCTCTGGTACTGGTCCCTGGCGGGTCTGTCTAACATGTTGCTGTCCCCTGCCCTGTGATCTCAAATACCATTCCCTACACTTTGTCAACTCGTTCAAAAAGGGCTCTAAGAATATGCCTAACTGGTGGTATCTTCTTAACTCTCTCTGCATTTGCCCTGGCAATCCCTCATACAATACATCTTTCATCAGCTGATCCTTCCCTTGTATCACTTCAAACTTACTCTCTATGGCTGCCAGCTTATACTTCATTCGTTCCACACATCTTCCCGGCTCGTCCTCTACATGATATTCTTCTCTCATAAAATTTTCCCATGCCTTACTCAGAGTATTCTGGCCTGTGTCGAACTTTGTCAAAGCTTGCTTAAGGGTGTTCCAATCCCACATCTTCTTGCTATCCAATTCCTGTAGAACCCTCTGTTCTACGGGATTCTCCATTCTGCTAAGAGCCGCTTCTACCCTATGTCCATCCTGCTTCAGTAACCACTCTACCTGTCTACAAAAAGTTCTAATATGGCTCTCAGAATCCGGCCCTGTTAGTGTTTCCAATGATAACGTTCTCACATAACTAAGGTTGAACACAGCTGTTTCCCTATCATCCCTCTTGGCCATGTCCGTTAGTTTGGAAAGAACCCCTGGATCAACTCTAAGGCTACCTGGGTGTGTGGTATCGTTCCCTGATTGTGGTACAGAGTGGGCACTTTCTGCCGGTGGGTCAGTTGGGTTTGTGTCCCTACCTACACCATACCCTAGATCAGTGTCTTGGTTCTTTGCATGCTGGAGTTCTTGTTTTAGTTCCTGGAGTTCTTGTTTTAGTTCCTTAACCTGTGTCTGTGATTCTTCTAACGCCGAGTATTGTCTCGCGTTGATCAGCAAAGCCTCTTCCAATCTCTCTACCAATGTGTCCCCAACTATGGTACTTCCCTGTTCTACTGACTCAGCCATTTTGACCTAAAGTGCTACCTCTCGACCCAAGACAAATACGAACCGCTTAACACAACTACTCTCCTGTACTACTACAACCTTAATTGATCAATGGTATAATACAACACTATGCAACCTCTTAACATAACAATATTGCAGATCTATAATCATTTGGGTCACCGAGCCGTCTGTGAGTATGATGCTGCATCAGCCAGTGTCTCAGTGGCTATGGCTGGAAGGTTACTGAGGTCTCAGCCTGGAGGTTAGCTTCACTATCGCCTAGGTCGGTAATTTTTAATGTGGCTGGTGGAGGGCTCCATGGTGGAGGAACAACGTAACCATTGTCTCGTGTGTCTTGGTTGTTCTTGACGAGTGTTTCTGCTTGCAGGTGTCGGATGACCTTGCTTGCCTCGTGCGACCAGGTGGCCCCTTGCACTCTGTGGTCGAGGTGGAGGGAGGCACTGATTCGAATTTTGGCAGCTGTGGGCTTATCTGATCTACAGATTTTGGCGAGGAAACCGGCTGTCACCTGCTTGACTCGTACTGCCAGGGGTGGTAGTTCAGTTTCCATTTGCAAATTGCAAATTCTGGTCCACATAGGTGCTCCGAGCATGGTCCTGAGAACATTATTTTGGATAACTTCTAGTTTAGCTATCTGGTCTTCTCTCAGTCCAATGAGTGCTGGAGCACTGTAATATACCAGCGATCTGATGGCGGCCGTGTAGCAGGCTTTGAGCACATGAAAGTTTGCTCCTGCGGTTGTGCTGGTGAGCGACCTCATTATAGTGTGTCTGCTCTTTGTCCTGTGCCTGAGATACTCGAGTTGGGGCTTGAAAGTGAGCTTCTGGTCAAACCAGATTCAAAGACACTGGTGGGTGTTGGTCCAGACTACTGGCGTGTTTTGTATGGAGAGCATCTTGTCTGGTGTGTCTGTGCAGATGGTCATCGCTTTCGACTTGGCTGGATTTATCTTGAGTCCAAGTCTGTTGCACTCCTCTTCTATAGTTGGAGTGCGTGTTGCGTGTTGGCTAGTCTGTTTGATCCTCTTACTATAAGCTGCAAGCCGTCTGCATAGCATAGGAGCTTGGCTGTTTGTCTGAAAGGAAGTTTGACAAGATTTTCCATCAGGACATTGAACAGCATTGGACTGAGGATGCCTCCTTGTGGGGTTCCGTTTTCATGGACCCTGTAGCTTGAGGTTACTCCCTGAAAGCGTACTCTTGCTTCTCTCTGTGTGAGGTAGTTCTGGATCCACCCCAGCAACCTTCCTTTGACGCCTTTTTCAGCGAGCGTCGTTGTAATGGCCAGTGGATTTGCTAGTTCGAAGGCCTTCTCCAGGTCGAGGAAGACCACCAGAGCTGGTTTGTAGTCCACTGCGCTGAGTGTCTCGGCGATATTGTTGCCTGTGCTGGTGTTCTCGGTGTAAGCAAAAATGTGGGGGTGTGGGCTGCCTACTTTCCACTTGAGTCGGTTGAGAGCCATTCTTTCTCCCGTCTTCACTATGCAGCTGAGAAGGGAGATGGGTCTCGGTTTGTCTGGTTCTCTGAGCTTCGGATTGGGCTGTATATCTGCCTTCTTCCATTCCGGTGGAAGTCTTTGTGCTGTCCACGAAGCATTGATGACTTGTAGCAAAGCCTCGTGTCCGGCTGTACCGGCATGGGAAAGCATGGAGTAGGTTATCCTGTCGGCCCCTGGTGCTGTGTCCTTGCTTCGTTTTAGCGACTTCTGGAGTTCTTGCTGGTTGAAAGGTCTGTCGGTGTCATCTTCACTGTTGCAGGCCTCTTCGATCATCTACAGTCTGACCTGTCGCAGACGCCGTTGTGTCTCCTCCGCCTGTCTCGGGAGGTTTTTCGTTGCTGCTCGGTCAGAGAAACAGTTTTGCAAATCTCTCGGCTTCCTCTTCTGGGTTGGGATGGGTTGGTGGTGGTGGTGTTGCCTTCCCAGATGCCCTTCGGATCTGGGCCCACATCTTGCCAAGGGAGGTGTGCTCGTTCAGTTCGGAGCACCACTTGAGCCAGCTTACGTTTTTTATTTCTTCCTTCTCTTCCCTGGTATCCTTAACTATGACTTGCAGGAGATGTCTGTTTGTTTCCGTGGGATGTCTCCTGTAGTTTCTTCGGGCCATGTTCACTCTGTGGTTGAGTTCTTTCACCCTGGGACAGTAGTACCAGTAATCATTGTACTGTCTTGATGTGAGTTTTGTTTTTGGGATAGCCTCTTCTGCCGCTTGGTGAAACGCCTCGACCAATTGTTGGTGGAGGGTTGTCTCGTCCACGGGTGCTGCGCCGGCCGGCTGTGATTTTTCGCGCCACTTAGCCAGGTGTTTCTTAAAGAGTCCCCAGTCTGCCTTTTGGGTATTGTATCTCCATCTCGGGGGGGGTGGAGTGGGGAGTTTGTTCACCTTCAGCGTTGTTAGGGTTGCGAAGTGGTCGCTGGTCAGCGTGGGGTGTATCTGCCAGGAGGCCGAAGGCTGTAGTGCACTGGAGACGAAGGTTAGATCTAGCCTTCCTCCCCTAATGTGGGTGGGCTCTCCGGTGTTCAGGAGGCAGATCTCGGGTGTATCTTGAAAGGTGGTGTATAGGTGTAGGCCGTCTTCATTTGTGGGGCTTACCGAGCTTAGGAAGGGATGATGTGCGCTGAAATCCCCTCCTATGAGTGTGGCGTGGTCAGCGGCCGAAGCAAATAAGTGAGTAACCTCCAGTGAGCCCCTTGGGTTCTTGTAGATGTTGTGAACAGTTAATTCCCGTTCTTGGAGAGTTACTTTGACGGCCTGTGTCTCGATGTTTTCCCCACATGGAAATTGCTGCGTGACATCGGCGGAGGGTATGCTTGACTTGACCAAGATCATACATCCTCTTGTTGACGCCTTCGTGAAATGCCTCCTGTATGTCTTGTAACCGCTGAATTTGAAACAGTGGTGTTCTTGTAGAAGTGTTTCTTGTAGCAGTATGATGTCAAGCTTGTCCTTGGCTGCTGCTTCTTGCAGGAGGTGTTTCTTGTTTTTGATGCCCTGAGCATTCCATGTTAGGATGTTCAGGGTGCTGATGTTTTCCACCACTGTTTCATCGGGGACTTCTGGTGGTCCTCGATGGAGATGTCTAAGTTCGATTCCAACTGGATCAAGTTCATATCTTCGTGTTCTGTGGTTTTTGCCTTCTGGGCCGTGGTTCGGTTCAGGGGAGTTGAAACGTCCAATTTCTTTCTGGGAGCTGTCGGTATCTTGGGTTCTCTGGTGGCCTTCTTCGGTGAAGAGTGTACCTCGGCTGTCACTCGTGTGAGGACCGGCGTGGCTTCCTCCACTGAGGTGGCTGGAGCTGTGGCGACTTGCCCGAGGACGCTCCCCATGAGTATTTGGAGCTGTGTGGGTTGGATCTTGTGGCCCAGTAGTCCGGCTAGGCCCTCCGCGAAGGTTGTCATTACCTTGGCTAGGTCTGATACGTGTATCATTCCTTCTGGTGCCTTGGTGTGTGCTTCTTTTATCTTTTTCGTGGTTGTCGTTGTCTGCTGCTTGGGTGGCTGAGGTGTGGCCGTAGTGAGGCCAGGAAACTGGGCTGCACTTTGGGTGTTGACCGGCTGAGGAGGTTGGCTTTGTTGTTTTGGCCTTTGGGTTCCCCACACGAAGGTACTTGGTGGGGCTGGTGTGCAGGCGGTGGGGGCCGGTCTTGCTGCTGGTCGGTTTGCCTGGACCCTCTTTGTCCTCTCGGAGCATCCAGGGTTCCAGGCGTGGTGTTTGCCCCCGCAGTTGGCACACTTGGGGGCAATTTTTCTCCATTTTTCAGCTTGGTGAGGCAGGAGTGTGTGTCGTGCTTCTGTGCGCAGACTGCACAGATTTCCTTGTACGTGCACCTTGTCTGATGGTGCCCGTATTTCTGGCATCTGAAGCACCGCAGGGGCTCTGGGACGAAGGGCCTCACTTCGTAGATCCCCCAGGTTTTGAGGTCTATGGTGCTGGGGGGTGAACCGTAGTGCGTTATGAGCGCTTATTTTGTGGTGGCCGTCTTGTCGGACGGGGGAGAGCATCTCTCGGCTTTTAGGATCTTCGGGTGGTTCTCCAGGGGTTCGAGGGGTAGTTCCTTTGGGTACCGGAGGACTACCGACTTCATCAGTTTCTGGGCGGGGTCTAGCTTGGTTGATGCAACGGTGGTGGTGTTTTGCAGGTAAGTGTCGAGGGTGGTGGCGGAGTCCTTGTCTTTGGGGTGAATAATCATCTCCCCCTTTAGGTTGGGCCGCACTGAGAACTTGGCCAGTGGATTTTGCTTTTCTATCTCTGTGATGGCGGCATATGTCGTTTTTGCGTCCGTTTTCGTGATCCGGAATTTTGGCAGTGTCGTTGGAGGTGAGCTGGTGGTGGTGATGGGTGCCTTTGGGGCTGCTTGAC
>NW_024711940.1:27500-116776 GCF_018991925.1 Homarus americanus | reverse complement strand
GTTACCTAGCAGTACCTGACCTGTTACCTAGCAGTACCTGACCTTGTTACCTAGCAGTACCTGACCTGTTACCTAGCAGCACCTGACCTTGTTACCTAGCAGTACCTGACCTGTTACCTAGCAGTACCTGACCTTGCTACCTAGCAGTACCTGACCTTGCTACCTAGCAGTACCTGACCTTGTTACCAGTAGTACCTGACCTTTGTTACCTAGCAGCAATCTGACCTTGTTACCTAGTAGTACCTGATCGAGTGACTGTACCTTGTTACCTAGCAGTACCTGACCTTATTACCTAGCAGTACCTGACCTTGTTACTCTAGCAGCACCTGATCGAGTGACTGTACCTTGTTACCTAGCAGTACCTGACCGAGTGACTGTACCGTGTTACCTAGCAGTACCTGACCGAGTGATTGCACCTGTTACCTAGTAGTACCCACCGGTGACTGTACCTTGTTACCTAGCAGTACCTGACCTAGTGACTGTACCTTGTTACCTAGCAGTACCTGACCTAGTGACTGTACTCGTTACTCTAGCAGTACCTGACCTAGTGACTGTACCTTTGTTACCTAGCAGTACCTGATCGAGTGATCACTTGGGTTACCTAGCAGTACCTGACCTAGTACTGCAATTCACCAGCAGCACTGACCGGCATGACTGTACCTTGTTACCTAGCAGTACCTGACCGGAGTGACTGTACCTTGTTACCTAGCAGTACCTGACCGAGTGACTGTACCTTGTTACCTAGCAGTACCTGACCGAGTGACTGTACTGTGTTACCTAGCAGTACCTGACCGAGTGACTGCACCTTGTTACCTAGCAGTACCCGGGACTGAGTGACTGTACCTTTGTTACCTACAGTACCTGACCGAGGACTGTACCTTGTTACCTAGCAGTACCTGACCGAGCACTGTACCGTGTGTTACCTAGCAGTACCTGACCGAGTGACTGCACCTGTTACCTAGTAGTACTCCTGACTGAGTGGACTGTAAATTTGTTACCCAGCAGTACCTGACCTAGTGACTGTACCTTGTTACCCCAGCAGCACCTGACCCAGTGACTGTACCTTGTTACCCAGCAGTACCTGACCGATGACTGTACCCCTTGTTACCTAGCAGTACCTGACCTAGTGACTGTACCTGTTACCTAGCAGTACCTGACCTAGTGACTGTACCTTGTTACCTAGCAGTACCTGACCGAGTGACTGTACCGTGTTACCTAGCAGTACCTGACCGAGTGACTGTACCTTGTTACCTAGTAGTACCTGACAGGCCTTGTTACCTAGCAGCACCTGACTGAGTGATCATCTTGTTACCTAGCAGTACCTGACCGAGTGACTGTACCTGTTACCTAAAGCAGTACCTGACCTAGTGACTCTACCTGTTACCCAGCAGTACCTGACCCAGTGACTGTACCAAGTTACCTAGCAGCACCTGACCGAGTGACTGTACCCAGCAGTACCTGACCTAGTGACTGTACCTTGTTACCTGAAGCAGCACTGACCCAGTGACTGCAATTCCTGTTACCTAGCAGTACCTTGATCGATGATCACCTTTGCCTAGCAGTACCTGACCCAGTTCGTACCTTGTTACCTAGCAAGGCCCATCTGTTCTGTACCTTGCCACCAGCAGTACCCGACCGAGTGACTGTACTCATTACCTAGCAGTACCTGACTGAGTGACTGTACCTTTGTTACCAGCAGTACCTGACCCAGTGACTGTAAATTCTTGTTACCTAGCAGTACCTGACCTAGTGACTGTACCTTGTTACCAAGCAGTACCTGACCTAGTGACTGTACCTTTGTTACCTAGCAGCACCTGATCGAGTGACTGTACTCGTTACCTAGCAGTACCTGACCGAGTGACTGTACCTTGGTTACCTAGCAGTACCTGACCGAGTGACTGTACCGTGTTACCTAGTGCCCGACCGAGTGACTGCACTGTTACCTAGCAGTACCTGACCGAGGACTGTACCTGTTACCTAGCAGTACCTGACCTGAGTGACTGTACCTTGTTACCCAGCAGTACCTGACCGAGTGACTGTACTGTGTTACCTAGCAGTACCTGACCGAGTGACTGTACCTTGTTACCTGCAGTACCTGAATCTAGTGACTTGACCTGTTACCTAGTAGTACCTGACCGAGTGACTGTACCTTGTTACCTAGCACCTGACCTATGACTGTACCTTGTTACCTAGCAGCACCTGACCGAGTGACTGTACCTGTTACCTAGTAGTACCTGACCGAGTGACTGTACCTTGTTACCTAGCAGTACCTGACCGAGTGACTGTACCTTGTTACCTAGCAGTACCTGACCGAAAGTGATCGTACTGTGTTACCTAGCAGTACCTGACCGAGTGACTGCACTCTGTTATCAGTAGTATCCCGACTGACTGTACCTTGTTACTCTAGCAGTACCTTGACTGAGGACTGCACCTTGTTACCTAGCAGTACCTGACCGAGTGACAGCCTTGTTACCTAGCACCTGACCTAGTGACTGCACCTTGTTACCCAGCAGCACCCAGACTGAGTGACTGCACCTTGTTACCTAGCAGTACCTGACCGAGTGACTGCACCTGTTACCCAGGGCAGTACCTGACTGAGTGACTGTACCTTGTTACCTAGCATCTGACTGAGTGACTGTACCTTGTTAATGCAGTACCTGACCGAGTGACTGTACCCTTGTTACCTAGCAGTACCTGACCTAGTGACTGTACCTTGTTACCTAGCAGTACCTGACCGAGTGACTGCACCTTGTTACCTAGTAGTGGCTCCTGACTGAGTGATCGTACTGTTACCTAGCAGTACCACCTTAGTGACTGTACTTTACCTAGCAGTACCACCGAGTGACTGTACCCTGTTACCTAGCAGTACCTGACCTTGTTACCTAGCAGTACCCACCTAGTGACTGTGCCTGTTACTTCCAGCAGCACCTGACCCAGTGGACTTGTACCTGTTACCTAGTAGTACCTGACCGAGGACTGTACCTGTTACCTAGCAGTACCTGACCGAGTGATCGTTCCAGCCATTTGTATCTGACCGAGTGACTGTACCTGTTACCTAGCAGTACCTGACCCAGTGACTGCAGCCCTGTTACCTAGCAGTACCTGACCTAGTGACTGTACCTTGTTACCCAGGCAGTGCCTGACCGAGTGATCAGTACCTGTTACCTAGCAGTACCTGACCTATGACTGTACCTTGTTATCAGCAGTACCTGACTGACGTACCTGTTACCTAGCAGTACCTGACCGAGTGACTGTACCTTGTTACCTAGCAGTACCTGACTGAGTGACTGTACCTTGTTACCAGTAGTACCTGACCGAGTGATCTGTACCTTGTTACCTAGCAGTACCTGACCGTGACTGTACCTGTTACCTAAGAGTACCCACCGAGTGACTGTACCTTGTTACCCAGCAGTACTCTGACTGAGTGACTGTAATTTTGTTACCTAGCAGTACCTGACTGAGTGACTGTACTTTGTTACCTAGCAGTACCTGACCGAGGACTGTAATTTTGTTACCTAGTACCTGACCGAGTGACTGTACTCTTTGTTACCTAGCAGTACCTGACCGAGTGACTGTACCTTTGTTACCTAGCAGTACCTGACCGAGGACTGTAAATTTGTTACTCTTAGTAGTACCTGTCTGAGGACTGTACCTTGTTACCTAGTAGTACCTTGACCGGAGGACTTAATTCTTGTTACCTAGCAGTACCTGACTGAGTGACTGTACCTTTGTTACCTAGCAGTACCTGACCGAGTGACTGCACCTTCTTACCTAGCAGTACCTGACCGAGTGATCAGTACTTGTTACTTCCAGCAGACCATGGATCAAAATTTTGTTAATGAAGCAGTACTGACTGAGGACTGTACCTTGTTACCTAGCAGTACCTGACCGAGCACTGTACCTTTATTTAGTAGTACCGACCGAGTGACTGTACTGTTATTTGGGCAGCATCTTGACCGGAGTGACTGTACCTGTTACCTAGTAGTACCTGACCAGTGACTGTACCTTCCAAGCAGTACCTGACCTGTTACCTAGTACCCGACCGAGGATTGTACCTTTGTTACCTAGCAGTACCTGACCTTTGTTACTCAGTTAAGGGCCTGACCGAAAGTGACTGTACCTGTTATAAGCAGTACCTGACCGAGTGACTGTACCTGTTACCTAGCAGTACCTGACCCACTTTCTTTGTTTACCTAGCAGTACCTGACCTAGTGACTCTTGTTACCTAGCAGTACCTGACCGAGTGACTGTGTCTCTTGTTGGCCTAGCAGTACCTGACTGAGTGATCAGGCCTTGTTACCTAGCAGTACCCGACCTAGTGACTGTACCTTTATTGGCCTAAGTTATACTGACTGAGTGATTGCAATTGTTACCTAGCAGTACCTGACCGAGTGACTGTACCTTGTTACCTAGCAGTACCTGACCTGTGACTGTACCTTGTCATCTAGCAGTGCCTGACCGAGTCAGCCTGTTACCTAGCAGTACCTGACTGCGGATCAGGCCTTGTTACCCAGCAGCACCTGACTGTACCTTGTTACTTCCAGCAGCGCTTAATCGAGTGACTGCACCTGTTACCTAGCAGCACCATCTGAGTGATCGCATCTTGTTTACCTAGCAGTACCTGACCTAGTGACTGTACTTGTTACCTAGCAGTACCTGACTGAGTGACTGGCCTTACCTAGCAGTACCTGACCTAGTGACTGTACCTTGTTACCTAGCAGTACCTGACCTGGTGACTGTACTTTGTTACTTAGCAGTACCTGGACTGAGTGATCAGGCCTGTTACCTAGCAGGGCCTTGACCTAGTGACTGTACCTTGACGCCAAATAATGTAAAAGTAACTAAACAATATATAAGTATTTGTTAGTTGAGAACCTAGTTTGTCATTATATCCATAAAGTAAAATACTGATGATTTATAATAATGACAATACTCACAACATTATTTATTCATTGTTACCATTATTATTATTATTATTTATTATTATTATTATTATTATTATTATTATTATTATTATTATTATTATTATTATTATTATTATTGGTATTGTTATTTTACTGTTATTATTGTTATTAATAGTACCACCATCATCATCATCATCATCATCATCATCATCATCACTGGTCTTATTAGGACCCAGTGGACGACCCGGCTGGATAGTTGCCCAAACTCTCCAACTGTAACTTGGCGAACTTTATGGGTTTTGCGGAGGCATTGCAGTTGGCGAGGAGGGGGGCTGGCTGCACATAATCCACTGCGCCGTCACACCACCTCCCACCAATCCCGGCAGCGAATTCAGGAACTATGCTTGGATAATTGAAGAACAATTAGCCAATCAGCGGGTGGGTAACTAATCCAGGGTCTGGTTCACCCGGCTGACGGCACCAATTGAATTAGCTCGACCGTAGCTACAACCAGCCCCCCTCCCTCGCCAACTACTGATAACACCCGCCAAACCCCGCCAAAAGTTCGCCAAGTTACGGATTGGAGAGTTTGAGGCAACTATCCGGTTGGTCGTCCAATTAGGTCCCACAAGACCAGTGATGATGATGATGATGATGATGATGATGATGACAGATGGTGGTACTATTAATAACAATAACAGTAAAATAACAATACAATACAATAATAATAATAATAATAATAATAATAATAATAATAATAATAATAATAATAATAATAATAATAATACATAATGGTAACAATGAATAATAATGTGCTATGAGTATTATCATTATTATAAATCACTGTATTTCTACTAATGATATAATGACAAACTACAGTTCTCAACCCCTAACAAATACTTACTGCCATTGTTTAGTTACTTTACATTATTTTGTCAAGGTACAGTCACTAGGTCAGGTACTTAGGTATCAAGGTACAGTCACCTGGTCAGGTACTGCTATAACATGTGCCAGTCACTAGGTTTGGCAATGCCAGTAACAAGGTACAGTCATTTAGGCCAAATTGCTAGGTAACAAGGGTACCTGGTCAGTACTGCTAGGTAACAAGGTATCATCAGGTCAGGCAATTTCATGAAAACAAGGTACAGTCACCGGTCAGGTACCGTTAGGTAACAAGGTACAGTCACCTGGTCAGGCACTGCTAGTAACAAGGTACAGTCACCTAGGGTCAGGTACTGCTAGTAACAAGGTACAATACCTGGTCAGGTACTGCTAGGTAACAACAAGGTACAGTCACTCGGTCAGGTACTGCTAGGGTAACAAGGCACAGTCACTAGGTCAGAAATTGGGTAACAAAGGTACAGTCACTTATTTAGTACTGCTAGGTAACAAGGTACAGCCACTGGTCAGGTACTGTTTAGGTAAACAAGGTACAGCCACTAGGTCAGGTACTAGGTAACAAGTACAGCTCACTCGGTCAAAAATTAGGTAACAAGGCACAGTCACTGGTCAGGTACTAAAAATAAGGTACAGTCAATGAAGGTCAGGTACTGCTAGGTAACAAGGTACAGTCACTAGGTCAGGTAATTGCTAGGTAACAAGGTACAGTCACTCGGTCAGGTAATTGCTAGGTAACAAGGTACAAATACTCGAAGGTCAGGTACTAGTAAACAATGGGTCAGTACTACTAGGGTAAATAAGGTACAGCCACTGGTCAGTACTGCTAGGTAACAAGGTCAGTACTGCTAGGTAACAAGGCAGTCACTCGGTCAGGTACTAGGTAACAAGGTACAGTCACTGGTCAGGTACTGCTAGTAACAAGGTGCAGTCACCTGTCAGGTACTACTAGGTAACAAGTACAGTCACTGGTCAGGTACTAGGTAACAAGGTACAGTCACTGGTCAGGTACTGCTAGGTAACAAGGTACAGTCACTCGGTCAGGTACTGCTAGGTAACAAGGTACAGTCACTGGTCAGGTACTGCTAGGTAACAAGGTACAGTCACTGGTCAGGTACTGCTAGGGTAACAAGGTACAGTCACTCGGTCAGGTACTGCTAGGTAACAAGGCACAGTCACTGGTCAGGTACCATTGGGGTAACAAGGTACAGTCACTGAAATTGAAAATACTAGGTAACAAGGTACAGTCACTGGTCAGGTACTGCTAGGAAACAAGGTACAGTCACTCATCAGTACTGCTAGATTTTACCAGTACAGTCACTGGTCAGGTACTGCTAGGTAACAAGGTACAGTCACTCGGCCAGGTACTGCTAGGTAACAAGGTGTACAGTCACTCGGTCAGGTACTGCTAGGTAACAAGGTACAGTCACTGGTCAGGTACTGCTAGGTGTCAAGGTACAGTCACTGGTCAGGTATTACTAGGTAAGGCACAGTCACTCGGTCAGGTACTGCTAGGGTACAAGGTAGCCACTGGTCAGGTACTACTAGGTACAGTCACCTCGGTCAGGTACTCTGCTAGGTACTGTACAGTCACCTCGGTCAGGTACTGCTAGGGTAACAAGGCACTAATAGGTACTGCTAGGTAACAAGGTACAGTCATCAGGTTGAAAATGCTAGGTAACATGTACAGTCACTGGTCAGGTACTGCTAGGTAACAAGGTACAGTCACTAGGCCAAAATGTTGTGGTAACAAGGTACAGCTCAATAGGTCAGGTACTGCTAGTAACAAGGTACAGTCACTCGGTCAGGTACTACTAGGTAACAAGGTGCAGCCGCCTCGGTCAGGTACTGCTAGGTAACAAGGCAAGTACAGTCACTCGGTCAGGGTACTACTAGGTAACAAGGTACAGTCACTAGGTCAGGTACTGCTAGGTAACAAGGTACAGTCACTAGGTCAGGTACTGTTGTGGGTAACAAGGTCAGGTACTGCTAGGTAACAAGGTACAGTCACTCGGTCAGGGTACTGCTAGGGTAACAAGGCACAGTCACTAGGTCAGGTACTGCTAGGTAACAAGGTACAGTCACTCGGTCAGGTACTACTAGGTAACAAGCGGTGCAGTCACTCAGTCAGGTACTAGGTAACAAGGTACAGTCACTAGGTCAGGTACTGCTAGGTAACAAGGTACAGCCACCGGTCAGGTATCATAGTAACAAGGTACAGTCACTCGGTCAGGTACTAGGGTAAATGCGGTACAGTCACTGGTCAGTACTGCTAGGTAACAAGGTACAGTCACTGGTCAGGTACTGCTAGGTAACAAGGTACAGTCACTGGTCAGTACTGCTAGGTAACAAGGTACAGTCACTAGGTCAGGTACTGCTAGGTAACAAGGTACAGTCACTGGTCAGGTACTGCTAGTAACAAGGTGCAGTCACTGTCAGGTACTGCTAGTAACAAGGTACAGCCACTGGTCAGGTACTACTAGGTAACAAGGTGCAGTCACTGGTCAGGTACTGCTAGGTAACACGGTACAGCTACCGGGTCAGGTACTGCTAGGCAACAAGGTACAGTCACTCGGTCAGGTACTGCTAGGTAACAAGGTACAGTCACTCGGTCAGGTACTACTAGGTAACAAGGTACAGTCACTGGTCAGGTACTGCTAGTAACAAGGTACAGTCACTAGGTCAGGTACTGCTAGTAACAAGGTACAGTCACTGGGTCAGGTACTACTAGGTAACAAGGTGCAGTCACTAGTCAGGTACTGCTAGGTAACAAGGTACAGTCACTCGGTCAGTACCAGCAGGTAACACGGTACAGTCACTCGGTCAGGTACTGCTAGGTAACAAGGTACAGTCACTGGTCAGGTACCTGCTAGGTAACAAGGTACAGTCACTGGTCAGGTACTGCTAGGTAACAAGGTGCAGTCACTGGTCAGGTACTGCTAGGGTAACACGGTACAGTCACTGGTCAGGTACTGCTAGGTAACAAGGTACAGTCACTGGTCAGGTACTGCTAGGGTAACAAGGTACAGTCACTGATCAGGTACTGCTAGGTAACAAGGTACAGTCACTAGGTCAGGTACTGCTGGTAACAAGGTACAGCTCACTAGGTCAGGTACTGCTAGGTAACAAGGTACAGTCACTAGGTCAGGTACTCTGCTAGGTAACAAGGTACAGTCACTGGCCGGGTACTGCTAGGTAACAAGGTACAGTCACTGGTCAGGTACTGCTAGGTAACAAGGTACAGTCACTAGGTCAGGTACTGCTGTTAGGTAACAAGGTACAGTCACTTCCGGGTCAGGTACTGCTAGGTAACAAGTGTTGTACCTGATCAGGTACTGCTAGGTAACAAGGTACAGTCAACAGTCAGGTACTGCTAGTAACAAGTACAGTCACTAGTGTCAGTACTGCTAGGTAACAAGGTACAGTCACTGGTCAGGTACTGCTAGTAACAAGTACAGTCACTAGGTCAGGTACTCAGGTAACAAGGTACAGTCACTAGGTCGTGGTACCGTTAGTAACAAGGTACAGTCACTGGTCAGTACTGCTAGGTAACAAGGTACAGTCACTGGTCAGGTACTGCTAGGTAACAAGGTACAGTCACTGGTCAGGTACTACTAGGTAACAAGGTACAGTCACTCGGTCAGGTACTGCTAGGTAACACGGTACAGTCACTGGTCAGGTACTGCTAGGTAACAAAGGTACAGTCACCAGGTCAGGTACTGCTAGGTAACAAGGTACAGTCACTAGGTCAGGTACTGCTAGGTAACAAGGTACAATCACTGGTCAGGTACCGTTAGGTAACAAGGTACAGTCACTAGGTCAGGTACTGCTAGGTAACAAGGTACAGTCACTGTGGGTCAGGTACTTGCTAGGTAACAAGGTACAGTCACTCGGTCAGGTACTACTAGGTACCAAGGTGCAGTCACTCTAGTCATCAAGTAGGGTAACACGGTACAGTCACTGGTCAGGTACGTTAGTAACAAGGTACAAATACCGGTCAGGCACTGCTAGGTAACAAGGTACAGTCACTCGGTCAGGCACGTTGTGTGGTAACAAGGCAGTCACCTCGGTCAGGTACTGCTAGGTAACACGGTACAGTCACTCGGTCAGGTACTACAGTGCCGCGTCACTGGTCAGGTACCGCTAGGTAACAAGGTACAGTCACTGGTCAGGTACTGCTAGGTAACAAGGTACAGTCACTAGGTCAGGTACTGCTAGTAACATACAGTTACTAGGTCAGTACTGCTAGTAACAAGGTGCTAGCCACTGGATCAGGTACTGCTAGGTAACTGCTGCAGTTTCCTCCATTCTTATGTTCTTATGTTCACCGGTCAGGTACTGCTAGGTAACAAAGGTACAGTCACAGGTCAGGTACTGCTAGGTAACAAGGTACAGTCACTCGGTCAGGTACTGCTAGGTAACACGGTACAGTCACTCGGTCAGGTACTGCTAGGTAACAAGGTACAGTCACTCGGTCAGGTACTGCTAGGTAACACGGTACAGTCACTCGGTCAGGTACTGCTAGGTAACAAGGTCAGGTACTGCTAGGTAATAAGGTACAGTCACTAGGTCAGGTACTGCTAGGTAACAAGGTCAGGTACTGCTAGGTAACAAGGTCAGGTACTGCTAGGTAACAAGGTCAGGTACTGCTAGGTAACAAGGTCAGGTACTGCTAGGTAACAAGGTCAGGTACTGCTAGGTAATAAGGTACAGTCACTAGGTCAGGTACTGCTAGGTAACAAGGTCAGGTACTGCTAGGTAACAAGGTCAGGTACTGCTAGGTAACAAGGTCAGGTACTGCTAGGTAACAAGGTCAGGTACTGCTAAGGCGATATGAGGACAAATTAAACCTTACCAGCCACTATAACATTATCTAATCCTCGAGAACCAAAATCAATTAACTTAAACATTCTTAGTTAATATAATGTTAATCCTGATGTTTAGAGTCAAAATAATGCTAATATTAACACAGGTACAGGTGCAGTAGGTGTGTTCAGGTGATGGTAGTCAGGACAACAGTAATTAACTCTGATTTATTGTAATATTTACGATAATTACTATGACTAATTAGGCGCAGAGTGTTGTTAGTGTACAAGTGTACTACAATGTACACAAGCGAGGTGCACATGTACACAGTACACAAGGACTGCAGCGTATACGAGTTACAAGTGTGCTAACGTGTACACAAGGATGTACAAACACAGAGTGTACACTAGGGAAGAGCACATGTATATTGTGCAGTGCATACTAAGGAGGTACCCATGTACTAGAGTGTACACCTGAAGCACACTTGTACTATTGTGTACAGTCTAGAGGTATACACATCCTGTAGTGTACATCAGGGAAGCACACATGTACTTTAAGAGACTTTACTTCTACACAATGTACACTAGGGGGCAATAATGTACTAGTGTGTACATTAAGGAAGAATATATGTACTACACCCTACACTGGGGGGGATACAGTTATACAGTGTACACAAGAGGTACAGATCTGGAAAGTGTACACGAGGGAGGTGCACTTGTACTAGAGTATACACAGGGGAGTACAGTACACGGGCGGGTGGCGTTAGACCAAGCATGTACAATGTCATCAGACTAATGCGTCTCAGTACATTTAGTGCTCTACATAAAGAAAGGAAGAGGGCTTCTCACACAATATTATACAAAACAATTTCACACCACTCACACACACACACACACACACACACACACACACACACACACACATTGGCCAATGGGTTTTATTGCAACTATTCATCTTCAGGCGACACAAAAACACTTTCTGCTGCCGACGACAAATCAAGGAATATAGGGGAGGTGAGGGGGGAGGGGGGGAGGGGGGAGGGGAGAGAGAGAGGGAGGGAGAGGTTGAGGTAAGAGAGAGAAGGACGGAAGGATAGGCGTAGGGGGGGAAAAGAGGAGGAGAGAAGGAGAAACAGTGAAATGGGAGAGAGGAGGGAAGAGTGGAGAGGGGAGAGAGTAGGGGAGACGAGGGAGAGGAGTAGGGGAGGCGAGGGGAGTGAGTAGGGGAGCAAGGAGGGAGAGAGCAGGGCAAGATTAGGGGAGCAGAGGGAAAAGGGGAGAAGGAATGGGGCTAAGGAGGAAAGAGAGGGCAGGCAAGGTCAGTGGGGAGGGGAGAGGAAGGGGAAAAGGGGGAGGAAGGGAAGAGGAGGAGGAGGAGGAGAAGAGGTGAAGGGATGGGGGAGGGGTGGAGTAGAGGATGAGTAAGGGGGAGAAGAGGGGATAGGAAGGGGAGAAGAGGATGAGGAAGATGAGAATAGAAGGGAGAGCGGGGGAGGGGATGTGAGGGAGGAATATCACCCCCTGGAGGCCTAGTGTTCAGTGTGCTGTATCCGCGCTGCCTCTAACTGACCGCCAAGCGTAGAGGACCCACTTTGTCTTTCAGGTTAAGGAGGCAACACACCGGCCAGAGTCTCCACCGCGTCAGGTTGGTATCAGCCTTATTCAGACTTTAATTGAAATAGATGTAGATGAAGAAGAGGAATCAAGAGTGAGAAAACAAGTGTAATCTCAGTCAAGGTTGGAGCAATTACATTTTTTTTTTAGAATAAATTGTAATAACAAAAACAATTTCGTTCTTGTTTGGTTCATGATTGTGATACACCGATGTTTTAGTTTATATTATTAGTACTTACAATAGGTCTCCTGCAACTCATGAGAGGGGAGGGAGGGAGTGGGGGGCGAGAGGGGAGGGAGGGAGGGATGGAGTGGCAGGAGAGGGGGGGGGGCAAGAGGAGAGGGAGAGGGGGCCTTTGCTTTACAGATTCCAGCAGAGACTTAGCCAATAATTCACAGTACTACAACTTGCCATTGACAGAGCCAAAATTAAGTAGTTGCTCCATTGGATATGTGACTCCCACAACCACTGACACCATGGCCGGGGTCGTGACCTCCTCTCACCCCACATCACGTAATGGTGGTTCATGTACTGTTAATATACTGAGGACACAATCATTTTCAATTACATATCACAATTACTATGATAATTTAATGGAAAAAAATGAAAAAAATTATTTCACTTACAATTACGCAAATATTGGAATTAATTACATGTCAATTAAATTACACATAAAATAACCCCTTTCTTCAGCTTCTCTGGTCCACGATAACCGAACCATTTATGGACAGAATAGTGCATCAGTCTATTGCCTCGGGTTCACGAGTCTGAATCTCCGGGGTTCGTGGTTCAGATGGAGAGGCGAGCAGACTTTAGTAGATGACTGTACAACGGTATGGGCCGCCTCTGAGGGGGGAGGATACTTTCTCCACACTCCTGTCTGTCTGTCTGTCTGTCTGTCACAATTTGTGTTTCTTATAACTGTCCCCTGGGTGAGTTGGGGGTGATGAGGTGATTGGGGAGGCAGATCGGGAGGTGTTTGCGGGGAGAAAAGGCAGGGAGGCAGGAGGCGGGCAGGGTGCAAGAGGCGGGAGGTGCAAGAGGGCGGGAAGGTGTTGGGGGGAGGTGTTGGCGGGGAGATGCAAGCCGAGAAGTGTTGGTGGGGAAGTGCAGGAGGCGGGGAGGTGCAGGGGGGGGGGGGTCATCTATCACCTCTGTTACCTTGTTTCATTAGCGGCAACACAAGGCTACACAAGGCCCAGGTGTTGTCTTACGCTATACCTTCCCTAAGCAACACGGAACACGGAACACGGAACACGGGAATGGATGCACCATGGGGGGCGGGGAACATGGTGAAATGACACGGTACAAGGAACACTAAGTACAAGAAATGAGGCACAGAACACGGGGAATGGGACACGGCACATGAATAAATGAAACACGGAACACGGGGAATGGGACACGAAAAATAGATAATTGAAACACGGAACACGGGGAATGGGACACGAAAAATAGATAATTGAAACACGGAACACGGGGAATGGGACACGAAAAATAGATAATTGAATATAGATAATGGAACACTGAACATGGAGAATGAAACACGGAACAAGAAGAATGAAACACGGAACATGCAGAATAAAAAACGGAACACAGAATGAAACACGGAACACGAAGGATGAAAAACGGAACACGGAGAATTAAACACGGAACACGGAGAATGCAACACGGATCACGGACAGTGGAACACGGCGAATGAAACACAGAACACGGAGAATGAAACACAAAACACATAGAATGGAATACGGAACACAAGGAATAGAACACGGAACAGGGAATGGAACACGGAACACAGGGAATAGAACAGGGAACACAGGGAATGGAACACGGGGAATGAAAAACGCAACGATAAGAACATTTTTACTTTATCTTTTACTTATCTAGCATTAGGTCAGGTTAGGTCAGGTTAGGTTAGGTCAGGTTAGGTCAGGCTAGGTTAGGTCAGGTTAGGTTAGGTTAGGTTAGGTCAGGTCAGGTTAGGTTAGGTTAGGTTAGGTCAGGTTAGGTTAGGACTTAGTTAAAATATAAGGTCATATTATTAAAGGCGGTAATTTGTTATAGAAAAAAAATATGTGAATATTTTGGTAATGGATATTCTATTTGACGTATATTATGAGAGAGAGAGAGAGAGAGAGAGAGAGAGAGAGAGAGAGAGAGAAAGAGAGAGAGAGAGAGAGAGAGAGAGAGAGAGAGAGATGAAGGATGGTCAGGGTTGAGGGGAGGGAGGTGCCTATGCGTTAAGTCGATGATGTGATGAACTGCTGTAAGGGAAGGGAGAGGGAGGAGAGGGGGGGGGAGAGGGGGAGGGGTGAGGGAGGAGGGGGGGAGAGGAGGGGAGGGGGAGAGGGGAGGGGTGAGGAGGAGGAGGAGGGGAGAGGAGGAGGTGAGGGGAGAGGGGAGGGGTGAGGAAGAGGGGGGAGGGGAGAGGGGAGGTGGGGAGAGGGGGGAGAGAGAGAGAGGGGAGAGAGAGGTCAGGTAAGGCTGGGCAGATATCTATTAGTAGTAACACTCATAAACAGAGAGGGAGGAGAGGGAGAGAGGGAAGGAGGGAGGGGGAGGGAGGGAAGGAAGGAGAGGAGAGAAGAGAGAGAGGGAGAGGGGGGAAGGAGGAGAGAGGAGGAAGGAGGGTTAGCTGTGAGAGGTCATGTTTTGTTTATTGGGCGATGGGAATTCTCTCTCTCTCTCACACACACACTCTCTCTCATACGCCACCCCAACAACAAAACAAACAACAAATTATTTATCACCTCCTCCCTCCTTATTCAATTCCTTCAATATCCTCCTTACTCCCTTCTCACCCTCCCTCACCCCCCCTCCCTCACCACCTGTCAGTGTTTATCGGTCATAAGGCAGCTAGTTATCGGCCATCACTCCCTCATCACCATCGCCTCTCTCTCTATTAAAGAATGTCCCTTAGTGGCAACGCTCCACACTCACGCGTTATTGTCTGACGGCCCGAGTTTCCCGTCCGTGTTTTGGTTATTGTTATTGTTTTGGGGAGTCGAGTGTGTGTGTGTGTTGTGTGTGTGTGTGTGGTGTGTGTGTGTGTTTGGTGTGTGTGTGTGTGTGAGGGTGTGTGTGAGGTGTGTGTGTGTGTGTGTTTGTATCTATGAGGTGTGTGTGTGTGTGTGTGTGAGGTGTGTGTGTGTGTGTGTGTGTGTGTGTGTGTGTGTGTGTGTGTGTGTGTGTGTGTGTGTGTGTGAGGGTTATTTATGCTGTGTGCGTGTGTTTTGCTTGTGTATCCCTTAAATAAACAAGACCTTCCCTAAAATAAACAAAGACCTCCTTAAATAAACAAGACCTTCCTAAAATAACAAAGACCTTCCCTTAAATAAAAGACCTTCCCTTGGTTTCCTGAGGGAGAGAGAGAGAGAGAGAGAGAGAGAGAGAGAGAGAGAGAGAGAGAGAGAGAGAGAGAGAGAGGTTATACCAGAAATGGGTCTGCTATGGTGTTATACCAGGTAGGAGTGTTATACCAGGTAGAGTGTTATACCGGTAGGATGTTATACCAGGTAGGGGTGTTATACGGTAGGGGTGTATACCAGGTAGGAGGTTATACCAGGTAGTGTTATAGTAGAGGTTATACCAGGTAGGAGTGTTATACCAGGTAGGAGTGTTATACCAGGTAGGAGTGTTATACCAGGTAGGTGTTATACCAGGTAGGGGTGTTATACCAGGAAGTATGTTATACCAGGTAGGAGTTATACGTAGGTGTTATACCAGGTAGGAGGTTATAAGGTAGGAGTGTTATCACCAGGTAAATGGAGTGTTATACCAGGTAGGGTGTTATACCAGGTAGGAGTGTTATACAGGTGTTATACCAGGTAGGAGTACCAGGTGAGTGTTATACCAGGCAATGTAGGGGTGTTACCAGGTAGTATGTTATACCAGGTAGGGAGTGTTATACCAGGTAGGTGTTATACCAGGTAGGGGTTTATACCAGGTAGGTGTTATACCAGGTAGGAGTGTTACATGTATGAGTGTTATACCAGGTAGGGTGTTATACCAGGTAGGTAAGTTATACCAGGTAGGGGTGTTATACCAGGTAGGAGTGTTATACCAGGTAGGGTGTTACCAGGTAGGAGATAAACAGGTAGGGGTGTTATACCAGTGTGTTATACCAGGTAGGAGGTTATACCAGGTTATACAAGGTAGGGTGTTATACAAGTAGGTGTTATACCAGGTAGGGGTGTTATACCAGGTAGGGGTGTTATACCAGGTAGGAGGTTATACCAGGTAGGGGTGTTATACCAGGTAGGAGGTTATACCAGGTAGGGTATATAACAGGTAGGAGGTTATACCAGGTAGGGAGTGTTATACCAGGTAGGAGGTTATACCAGGTAGGGGTAGTTATACCAGGTAGGGTGTTATACCAGGTAGGATGTTATACCAGTAGGAGTGTTATACCAGGTAGGAGGTTATACCAGGTAGGGAGGTTATACAAGGTAGGGGTAAAAGGGGTGTTATACCAGGTAGGGGTGTTATACCAGGTGTGAGGTTTATACCTAGAGTGATGCACAGGTAGGGGTGTTATACCAGGTAGGAGTGTTATACCAGGTAGGAGTGTTATACCAGGTAGGGGTGTTATGAACTAGGTAGGGGTAAGTTATACTATAGGCATGCACAAAGTGGTATACCAGGTAGGGGTGTTATACCAGGTAGGGGTGTTATACCAGGTAGGGGTGTTATACCCAGGTAGGGGTGTATACCAGGTAGGGGTGTTATACAGGTAGGGTAGTTATAACAGGTAGGGGTACCAGGCAGGAGTGTTATACCAGGTAGGGTAGTACCAGGTAGGTGTTATTGGTAGGTGTTATACCAGGTAGGGGTGTTATACCAGGTAGGGGTTATACCAGGTAGGTGTTATACAAGGTAGGGGTGTTATACCAGGTAGTCTTATACCAGGTAGGAGTGTTATACAAGGTAGGGGTGTTACCAGGTAGGGGTGTTATAAGGCAGTAGGGGTGTTATACAGGTAGGGGTTAGTACCTGTAGGGTGTTATACAAGGTAGGGGTGTTATAACATGTGTAGGGGTGTTATACAAGGTAATGTTACACAGGATGTTATACCAGGTAGGAGTGTTATACAAGTAGGGGTGTTATAAGCTGTAGGTGTTATACAAGGTAGGGGTGTTATACACAGTAGGGGTGTTATACAGAAATATACCAGGTAGGTGTTATACAAGGTAGGGGTGTTATACCAGGTAGGAGTGTTATACAAGGTAGGGGTATATACCAGGTAGGGTGTTATACCAGGTAGGGTGTTATACCAGGTAGGAGGTTACATACCTGGTAGGGGTGTTATACCAGGCAGTGCCATGTAGGAGTGTTATACCAGGTAGGAGTACCAGGTAGGGGTAAGGCTGTAAGGTAAGGAGGACTGCAAAGTGCATGCAGGTGTTATACCAGGTATATACCAGGTAGGGGTGTTATACCAGGTAGGTGTTATACCAGGCAGGGGTGTATATAGGTAGGGGTGTTATACCAGGTAGGGGTGTTATACAAGGAAAGTTATACCAGGTAGGAGTGTTATACAAGGTAGGGGTAAGCAAAATTGGGTGTTATACAAGGTAGTGTTATACCAGGTAGGGTGTTATACCAGGTAGGTGTTATAAAGGTAGGTGTTATACCAGTAGGGTGTTATACCAGGTAGGGGTTATACCAGTAGTAAGTATACCAGGTAGGGGTGTTCAATACCAGGTAGGGGTGTTATACCTGTAGGGTGTTGTACCAGGGTGTTATACCAGGTAGGGGTGTTATACAAGGTAGTATACCAGGTAGGAGTGTTATACCAGAAGGGTGATATACTGCAAGCGTCATACTCAGCACCAAGGAGATATAACTCAGGAGGAGAGAGAGGAGAGAGGGAGGGAGAGAGAGGGTGGAGGGAGGGAGGGGAGGAGGAGGGAGGGAGAAGGGTTGTTATTGTAACGTCCAGGGTGGAGTGGCCTGAGGTGTGTCCTCCCTCACCCTGTTACCTCTCCTTCCTTCCTTTCCTCCTTCCTCCCTCCCTCCTCCCTTTATCCCTGACTCCAAACACCTTACTCCCTTCCTCACCCTGTCACTCCCTACCTTAGTTCAACATTCACTCCTCACTCCCTCACTCCTCACTCCCTCCCTCCCTCACTCCTCTCACTCCCTCTCCCTCACTCCCTCCCTCCCTCCCTCCTCCCCCATTATAAGCAGCTTTCTATCTTTACCCCCTTCCTCCCCCTTCACTTTTCCCAGACAGAGAGAGAGACCCTCCTCCTTCCCTCTCACACCCACCTCCTCTCCTCACACGACTTTATGCCCTGTCCTATCCAGCCATTCGCACCCTTCCCCTCTCATCACACGGGGCGGGCTCTCCTCCACCTCCCCGGTCACAACATAGCTCCCCGGAGACTATCAACCCCGCGCCTCTCTGCCCATTTATTTCCCCTATTTCTTACATATACAACCACCTGAGGCTCTGTGACACCCGGCTCTGTGACACCTGGGGTCTGTGACACCTGGGGCTCTGTGACACCCGGGGCTCTGCAGGTAGTGACACCTGGGGCTCTGTGACACCCGGGCTCTGTGGACACCTGGGGCTCTGTGACACCCCTGCTCTGTGACACCCCGGGACTCTGTGACACTGGGGCTCAGACACCGGGGCTTGTGACACCCAGCACACCTGGGCTCTGTGACACCCTGGGACTGCACACCTGGGGCTCTGTAGACACCTGGGGTTTGTGACACCTGGGCCCTCAGACACCCGGGGCTAGACACCTGCTGACACCCTGGGCTCTGTGACACCTGGGCTCCCAGGACACCCGGGGTTCCGTGACACCTGGGCCTCACACCCACCTGGGGCTTCCAGACACCTGAGGCTCTAGATACCCGAGGCTCTGTGACACCCGGGGCTCTGTGACACTGGGCCTCTGTGGACACCTGGGGCTCTAGACACCCGGGGCTCTGTGACACTCGGGGCTCTGGACACCTGGGGCCCCAGACACTCGGCTCCAGACACCTGAGCCTGGACACCCTGGGCCGTACCCGGGGCTCAGTGACACCTGGGCTCTGTGACACCTGGGCCTCTGTGACACCTGGGGTTCTGTAACACCTGGGCTCAGACACCTGGGCTCTGTGACACCTGAGGCTCTGAGACACCTGGGGCTCCTGTGACACCTGGGGCTCTGTGACACTCGGGGCTCTGTGACACCCCGGGGCTTTGTGACACTCTGGCTCTGGACACCCGGGACTCTGTGACACCTGGGACCATACACCCAAATGTGATACTACTCTCTGACACCGGGTCGACATCAGCCTGCACACCTGGGTCGCGATACTTAGCCTCCTCTGACACCCGGCCAGCATTAACTCTGCACCTGGGGTCGGGATACTGAGCCTCCTCTACACCAGGGGCTGTGTGACACTGAGGCTCTCCACCTGAAGAGTGACACCGGGGATGACACCGAAGGTTATGGACACGAGGGGACCTGCCACGGGGAATCCTGACAATGGGAGGAACCAACACCACCTGACACGAGGGATCTGACACGGTGTCATTTGCTACCCAATGAGATTCAAGAGGACTGACGTTTCAGCACTGTGTTCTGACACCATGACACTGGAGGAGGGTTCTGACACCACGTAAGAGGAGGGTTCTGACACCACGATGTAAGGAGGGTTCTGACACCACGATGTAAGGGAGGGTTCTGACACCACGATGTAAGGAGGGTTCTGACACCACGATATAAGGGAGGGTTCTGACACCACGATGTAAGGAGGGTTCTGACACCACGATGTAAGGGAGGGTTCTGACACCACGATGTAAGGGAGGGTTCTGACACCACGATGTAAGGGAGGTACTGACACCACGATATAAGGAGGGTGACACCACGATATAAGGAGGGTACTGACACCACGATATAAGGGGAGGTACTGACACCACGATATAAGGGAGGTTCTGACACCACATCCACTGGGGGATCTGAACACCACACTAAATCCACGATTACGTTCTCTTCCACTCTCCCCGCCCTTCTCATCCTCTTCCACTCTCCTCCCTGCCCTCTGCCATCCTCTTCTCCCTACTATTCTTTCTCTTGTCTCTCCCCTTCTCCTTATTCTTCCTATTCCATCTTTCCTTTTTCTTTTCCCTGGTGCCTTCCCCTTCCCGGTCTCCCTCCTTCCTCCCCTCTCCCTCCTCTCTCATGTCCCTCTCCCTCCTCATGTCCCTCTCCCTCCCTCTCATGTCCCTCTCCTCCTCAGGTCCCTCTCCTCCCTCTCTCTCCCCCACAATATACACCCCTGCAGGACAAACAGTCAGGACGGACATTACATTGTTTATACCTGTGTCTCGTTCCCCCCCACTCATTCTCCCTCCCTCCCCCACTCATCTTCCCTCCTCCCCACTCATCTTCCCTCCCTCCCACTCCACCTCTCCCCTCCCCACTCATTCTCCCTACCCCCACTCCATCTTCCCTCTCCCACTCAATCTCCCCCTCCTCCCACTCATCTCCCTCCCACCATCCTCCCTCCCTCCCCCACCTCCCTCCCCCACCATCTCCCCTCCCTCCCCACTCATTCTTCCCCTCCCTCCCCCCACTCATCTTCCCTCCCTCCCCACCATTCTCCTCCCTCCCCCACTCATTCTCCCCTCCCTCCCCCACTCCATCTCCTCCCTCCCACTCATTCTCCTCCTCCCCACTCCATTCCCTCCCCCCCACTCATCCTCCCTCCCTCCCCCCACTCCATTCCCTCCCTCCCACTCATTCTCCCTCCCTCCCCCACTCCATCTTCCCTCCCCCCCCCACTCATTCTCCCTCCCTCCCCCACTCCATTCTCCCTCCCCTCCCCCACTCATTCTCCTCCCTCCCCCCACCATTCTCCCTCCCTCCCCCACTCATTCTTCCTCCCTCCCCACTCATTCTCCCCTCCCTCCCCCACTCATTCTTCCCTCCCTCCCTCCCTCCTCATACTCATCTCTTTCCTCCTCTTACTCACCTCCCTCCTTCCTTCCCCTACCACCCTCCCTCCCCTTATACAACCCCTTCCTCCCTCCTTCCTCCACTCCTCCCTCTCCCTTCCCTTCCCTCCTCCTCCCCTTACACCCTCCCTCACAGTAAGGGCCTCCACCAGGCACCAGTGGTGAGTACCTGTAGTCGCCAATATCCAGGCGTCATGGCGGCCACCCAATTTGCAATCCACGTGTGTGAGGGAATGGCGTGTGCTGAGTGGTCATCGCTCATCATGACGTCACCTGGTACTCCTCCCCACGACTCTGTAAAGACCAATCGGGGGCTTTATGTTGTCTTCGGATCAATTAGATGACGTCATGTTAAGTAAGGACCAATCAGATGACGTCATGTTAAGTACGACCAATCAGATGACGTCATATTATGTTTGAAAGAGAGAGAGAGAGAGAGAGAGAGAGAGAGAGAGAGAGAGAGAGAGAGAGAGAGAGAGAGGACAATAAACAACACAGACGTGAAGGAGAGGATAAAGAATTGATAACATCATAATAGAATCCAAACCTTTATGGTGGCAACACACACACACACACACACACACACACACACACACACACACACACACACACACACACACACACACACACACACGGGTAAACATGACACCTGAGAGGTAATAGAGGTGATCATAGCGGCTCCTACTCTTACATATATTAACATACATCAGGGGAGAGAGAGAGAGAGAGAGAGAGAGAGAGAGAGAGAGGAGAGAGAGAGAGAGAGAGGAGAAGTTGACCTATGCCTTATATATATATTGGTCGTGTCTGTCTGTCAGTGTGGTCTACCTGTCTGTGTGTCTACCTGTCTGTGTGTCTACCTGTCAGTGTGTCTACCTGTCACTGTCTACCTGTCACTGTGTCTACCTGTCAGTGTGTCTACCTGTCAGTGTCTACCTGTCTGTATAAATACAAATAATAATTAACGGTTTATTGAAGTTCTGCAGCCCGAAGGCTGAAATATACATTGGGCATAAATGACTTATTACATTGGGTGGTTTAACAAAAGCCTTCATTAGAGAAAGTAAAGGAACATACAGTGAACATACAGATTAATGTAGGTGTTGAACAGAAAAAACGTAGTAGTAACTCCCTCCCAGATGGTGTTAGAGGGACCTCACGTGGTGTAGTAGTTCCCACAGATGGTGTTATGAGGGGCCTCACGTGGTGTAGTAATCCCCACAGATGGTATTATGAGGGGCCTCACGTGGTGTAGTATTCCCACAGATGGTGTTATGGGCCTCACGTGTAGTAATCACAGATGGTGTTATGAGGGCCTCACGTGGTGTAGTAATTCCCTCACAGATGGTGTTATGAGGGGCCTCACGTGTGTAGTAATTCCCCACAGATGGTGTTATGAGGGCCTCACGTGGTGTAGTAACCCTTCACATATGGTGTTATGAGGGCCTCACGTGGTGTAGTATCCCTCACAGATGGTGTTATATGAGTGAGGTGGTTCCAGGCCTTCCTATCGTAGACAAACACATCGCTGGTAGTTGGGTCCAAGGGCCGTTATCACTGGGTACCTGGGACCTCACTGTGTGAAAGGTCAACTTGGGTACCACTGTTACTGTTGAGTTGTTCTCACTGACTTAAGCACTGTTCGCCACTGTTCACCTCTGTTTAACACTGGTTCCATTTCTTTCCTAAATGAAATAGTAACTTGGCGTGAACTTGTTGATATTCCGGTGGGGTAGGGTTCAGGGGAGGGGTTGGTATGGGCCAACATACAGTTGACTGGCTGCTCTGAGAGGAGCGCCAGGTACGTCTTGACCCCGGTGGTCAAGGATGTAGTGTGTCTACCTGTCTGTGTGTCTACCTGTCAGTGTGTCTACCTGTCAGTGTGTCTACCTGTCAGTGTGTCTACCTGTCAGTGTGTCTACCTGTTGTGTGTCTAGCTGTCAGTGTGTCTAGCTGTCAGTGTGTCTAGCTGTCAGTGTCTACCTGTCATGTGTGTCTACCTGTCAGTGTGTCTACCTGTCAGTGTGTCTACCTGTCAGTGTGTCTACCTGTCAGTGTGTCTACCTGTCAGTGTGTCTACCTGTCAGTGTGTCTACCTGTCAGGTGTCTACCTGTCAGTGCTACCGTCAGTGTGTCTACCTGTCTGTGTGTCTACCTGTCTGTGTGTCTACCTGTCAGTGTGTCTACCTGTCAGTGTGTCTACCTGTCAGTGTGTCTACCTGTCTGTGTGTCTACCTGTCTGTGTGTCTACCTGTCAGTGTGTCTACCTGTCAGTGTGTCTACCTGTCAGTGTGTCTACCCAGTCGTGTCTACCTGTCAGTGTGTCTACCTGTCTGTGTGTCTACCTGTCGTGTCTCTACCTGTCAGTGTGTCTACCTGTCAGTGTGTCTACCTGTCAGTGTGTCTACCGTCAGTGTGTCTACCTGTCAGTGTGTCTACCTGTCAGTGTGTCTACCTGTCAGTGTGTCTACCTGTCAGTGTGTCTACTTGTCTGTGTCTACCGTCAGTGTGTCTACCTGTCATGGTCTACCTGTCTGTGTCTACCTGTCAGTGGTCACTGTCAGTGTACCTGTCATGTGTGTCTACCTGTCAGTGTGTCTACCTGTCTGTGTGTCTACCTGTCAGTGTGTCTACCTGTCTGTGTGTCTACCTGGCTGTGTGTCTACCTGTCTGTGTGTCTACCTGTCAGTGTGTCTACCTGTCAGTGTGTCTACCTGTCGTGTGTCTACCTGTCAGTGTCTACCTGTCAGTGGTCCACCTGTCTGTGTGTCTACCTGTCTGTGTGTCTACCTGTCAGTGTGTCTACCTGTCAGTGTGTCTACCTGTCAGTGTGTCTACCTGTCAGTGTGTCTACCTGTCTGTGTGTCTACCTGTCAGTGTGTGTCTACCTGTCAGTGTGTCTACCTGTCAGTGTGTCTACCTGTCAGTGTGTCACCTGTCAGTGTGTCTACCTGTCAGTGTGTCTACCTGTCAGTGTGTCTACCTTCATGTGTCTACCTGTCAGTGTGTCTACCTGTCTGTGTGTCTACCTGTCTGTGTGTCTACCTGTCAGTGTGCTCTACCTGTCAGTGTGTCTACCTGTCTGTTGTCTACCTGTCAGTGTGTCTACCTGTCAGTGTGTGTCTACCTGTCAGTGTGTCTACCTGTCTGTGTGTCTCTGTCTGTGTGTCTACCTGTCAGTGTGTCTACCTGTCTGTGTGTGTCTACCTGTCTGTGTGTCTACCTGTCTGTGTGTCTACCTGTCTGTGTGTCTACCTGTCAGTGTGTCTACCTGTCTGTGTGTCTACCTGTCTGTGTGTCTACCTGTCAGTGTGTCTACCTGTCAGTGTGTCTACCTGTCAGTGTGTCTACCTGTCTGTGTGTCTACCTGTCTGTGTGTCTACCTGTCAGTGTGTCTACCTGTCAGTGTGTCTACCTGTCAGTGTGTCTACCTGTCTGTGTGTCTACCTGTCAGTGTGTCTACCTGTCAGTGTGTCTACCTGTCAGTGTGCTCCTGTCGTGTGTCTACCTGTCTGTGTGTCTACCTGTCAGTGTGTCTACCTGTCTGTGTGTCTACCTGTCTTGTGTGTCTACCTGTCAGTGTGTCTACCTGTCTCAGTGTGTCTACCTGTCAGTGTGTCTACCTGTCAGTGTGTCTACCTGTCAGTGTGTCTACCTGTCTGTGTGTCTACCTGTCAGTGTGTCTACCTGGCTGTCAACGTGTCTCTGGTCCACCTCAACACTCCAGACTAACACAAATAGTGAACGCTCTTGACCCTATTTCCGCTCCCCGACCCTTAAGCTCTTTATCATTCATATTCAAATAGCTAAAATAATAGTTCCTACATTTTTTTTTACAGCCTCGCATTCTTGTAATTAACGGCCCCCCAAAAAATTATATGGCCGGGCCCGAACAGGTGGTTTTAAAAAATATTTGTTGATACGCAAATTAGCAAGAAAATAAAGTTCCAATAATGTATTTTATTTTGCCTCGTTGTTATTATTATTATTATTATTATTATTATTATTATTATTATTATTATTATTAACAAACCAAAATATGAACTAAAATAATGTCAGTGAAAATAGTACTCTGAAAATGTATACAGAGTCGTTAACGCTATAAAATATATATACCTGTACACTGAGTACACGTACTCAACGGTGTTACAAAATGTAATTAAATGTACGAAACTAAGTCCTCAAATGTACTAAAAATTTATTGAATAATGTCATCGTTGATGTATTCAATAACGCAAGTCAGAGTACTAAAAGGAACTCAACAAGGTACTCACACAGCAGTCCTTCAGAATGTACTCAACAAAGTCCTTGAACATTTACTCAACTGTACTAAAACAATGTACTCACAGTGTACGCAGCAACACACGTCATAACGTACAGTACTCACCAAAGTACTCACACAGAAGTACTCGTGTCAACACACCTGAAATTGAGTAAGGGAAAGGATTAGTAAGCAAACATACAGACGTACAAACAATGTGTACATACAGAGTACATGTGTGTGTGTGTGTGTGTGTGTGTAGTCTCCTCCTCCTCTTCTCCCACTACTCTCCCACATCCATCACACTCCTCCAACTCCCCTCTCATCCCACTCTCCTATCAGTCCTCCACTTCCTATCACCTCCACACGCTCTCCCTCCCATCTCCATCCCTCCACACCCCTCCTCCTCACACCCCTCTCCTCTCACACCCCCTTCCTCTACCTCCATAACCCCTCTCCTCTCCCTCCACATCCTCTTCCCTCCCCACACACCCTCTCCCTCTCTCTCCCTCCACACCCCTCTCCCTCTCGCCTCCACACTCCCCTCCTCTCCCTCTCACAACCCCTCTCTTCCTCCTGCAATTAATTACATTTATGTGTTTAGTGTCGCCAGTAGTTAGTATTACGGGTCCTTTTCACCAATTTGACGATCTACCCTTTCACCCTCTTTTGTGAGATTGGCGATCCCCTTTCACCTCTCTTTTGGCGAGGTTGGCGATCTACCCTTTCACCCCTCTCTTTTGGCGAAGTTGGCGATCTACCCTTTCACCCCCTCTCTTTTGGCAGAGATTGGCGATCTCCCCTTTCACCCCTCTCTTTTTGGCGAGTTGGCGATCTACCCCTTTCACCCTTCTCTTTTGGCAGTTGGCGATCTACCCCTTTCACCCTTCTCTTTTGGCGAAGTTGGCAATCTAACCCTTTCACCCCTTTCTTTTGGCGAGTTGGCGATCTACCCCTTTCACCCCTCTTCCTCTTTTGGCGAGTTGGCGATCTACCCCTTTCACCTCCCCTTTATGTGGTGAATATTGGCGATTCTCTGCAGTCATCTCTCTCTCAAATTAATCCCCCCTCATGCTACCCCCACTTCAACTATCCCTCACCTGCCCCACCATCTCCTATCTCCTCCCCAATCCTCACCTACACCAAACAATTCACCCAGCTCACACCTTTTTCTCCCTGTATCTACCCTATTTCCTGCCCTCTCCCCACCCCTAACTTCCCTGCCTTAGCTTCACCATTTATCTCTTAAACGTTAACTACGGCTATAGCTTTAGCATCAGCCTTAACTCTCGTAAGCTGTAATGACGCTTTAGCTGATCTGCGGGGGATTGAAGAGATTAGGATGGTTGGAAAGGATGTGTGACTTTGGATAAGTGTTTGGTAGGATTAGTAAGGGAGGTAGAGGAATTAGGAAGGAGGTAGGAGGATTAGGAGGAGGTAGAGGATTAGGAGAAGGAGGGAGACAGAGGGGAAGGAAGGGAGGTAGAGGGATTAGGAGGAGGAGAGGAAAGGGAGGGAGGTAGGTTGGAGGTAGAGAGGAGAAGAGATTGGGAGGGAGAGAGGGAGGAAGAGGATGGGAGGGAGGGGAAGGAAGTGGGGGATTAGGAGGAATGAAGAGGGATTAGGAGGGAGATAGAGGATTAGGGAGAGGAGAAAGGATTGGGAGGGAGGAGATAGGAGGAGTTGGAGGAGGTAGAGGATTAAGGGAGGAGGAGGTAGAGGATTAGGGAGGGTAGAGATAGGGAGGAGGTAGAGAGGGATTAATGGGGGAGGAGTTAGGAGGGTAGAGAGGGATTGGGAGGTAGAGGTTAGGAGGGAGATGGGGAGGAGTGGGATTAGGAGGGAGGTTGAGGGGAGTTGGGAGGTGGAGGTTAGGGAGGAGGGTAGGAGTTTAGGAGGGAGGTGAGAGGATTAGAGGGAGGAGAATTAGGAGGAGGTGGGGGATTGGGAGGAGAGGGATTGGGAGGAGGTAGAGTTACGAGGAGGGAGGTTGGAGGATAGAGGAGGATTAGGAGGAGGTAGAGGGATGGGAGGAGGTGAGGGATGGGAGGAGGTAGAGGGATTAGGAGGGAGGTGGGGTTAGGAGGTAGAGGACAGGAGGAGGTGGGGTTAGAGGAGTGGAGGATGGGAGGTAGAGAGGGAGATTGGGAGGTGAGGATTAGGAGGTAGAGGATTAGGAGGAGGAGAGTTAGGAGAGAGGATTGAGGAGGTGGGATTAGGAGGTGGGGGATTAGGAGGGAGGTAGAGGGATTGGGAGGAGGTGGGGGATTAGAGGAGGTAGAGGGATTGGGAGGTGGGGATTAGGAGGAGTGGAGGTTGGGAGGTGAGGGATTGGGAGGGAGGTGGGGATTGGGAGGGAGTTGGGGTTGGTGGGGATTGGAGGAGGTAGAGGATTAGGAGGAGAGTAGAGGGATTGGAAGGGTGAAAGTTAAGGTTGGAAGGGAGTAAAGGGATTAGGAGGGAGGTAGGATTAGGAGGGAGTAGAGGGATTGGGAGGGAGGTGAGGGATTAGGAGATGTGGGATTAGAGGTTTAAGGTTGCCAATAGGGATTATCTGGGGATTATCTGATGCTCTTTGAGTTGGTTGGGTTAGGTTGGGTTAGGCAGGTTGGGTTGGGTTAGGTTAGGTTGGGTTGGGTTAGATGGGCTCTGGGGTTTATTAAACAGTCAAGGGATTGGTGCTGTGCTGGGATTAAGTGATATCAAAGAGGTTTTTAAAGATATAATCAGTAGATTGAGCTTTGAAGGATTTAGCTAATATGCCGGGGGTGGCTGGGATATGTAAGGGATTAGCTTGCTAATCAGCGGAAGGATTATATTACAATCTTAAGCAAATAAAGATTAGTTATCCTTCTTCCTCCTCTCTTCCTTCTTCTATGTTTGTCCTCTTCCTTCCTCCCTCTTTTTCTCTTTCCTTCCATCTCTCTTCTTTTCAACTTCCTCCCTCCCTTCCCCTCTCTGCCCTCCCTCCTCCTCCCTCCTCCCTCCTCCCCTCCCTCCCTCCCTCCCTTCCCTCCTCCCTCCCTTTTCCTCCCCTCCTTCCTTCCTCCCCCCCTCCTCCCTCTTCCTCCCTCCTTCCTTCCTCCTCCTCCCTCCTTCCTTTCCCTCCGCCCTCCCTCCCTCCCCCTTCCTCCTCCCTCTTCCCTCCTCCATCCTCCTTCCTTCCCTCCCACCTCCTCCCTCCCTCCTCCCTTCCCTCCCTCCCTCCCTCCTCCTCCTTCTTCCCTCCTGCCTCCCTCCCTCCCTTCCTCCCTCCCTCCCTCCTCCTTCCTTCCCTCCTCCTCCCTCCCTCCCCTCTCTTTCTCTTCCCTCTCTCTCCCCCCTCTCTCTCTCTCTCTCTCTCTTGTTCTCCTCTCCTCTCCTTATTGTCCATATATCTCCTTATCTTTAATTGCCTTGTCCCTCTCTGCCTTTCTCCTGTGCTTTCCTTGTCTCTCTCTCCTTCCACTCCTCCCTCGTTTCCTCTCCCTCCTTTCTCTCTTCTCTCATTCTGCCTTTCTTATCTTCCCTTCTCTCTCTCTCTCCTCCTCCCCTCTCTCTCTCCTCTCCTCTCTCTCTCCCTCCCTTCTCTCTCTCTCCTCCTCCTCCTCTCTCTCTCTTCCTTCTCTCTCCTCCTCCCTCCTCCTCTCTCTCCTCCTCCTCCCCTTCTCTCTCTCCTCCTCCTCTTCTCCTTCTCTTCCCTCTTCCCGTAATCCTCCAATTTCACTTAATCCGGTCTTCCTTATACTTGGGCTGGGGCGCTGATTATGACCTCCTCCGCCTACACAATCCAAAACCGTTTAGGTAGCTGTTGGACACACTCTTCATCCATTATTAATTATTATTATTTTTTTTATTTCATCCATTTTACATTTATATATTTTTTAATTTTAATTTTTTTTTTCATTTAAAATTTACCAACGAAACCAAATGAAATAGATTTTAAAACGTCGAAAATACAAAATATATATCACCAGTTATACAAAATATATGAAATTATTTGATCTGTGGGAGACGCTAAGGAAGTATGATGGCAATGATATAATATCTTTAAATGAGTTGTAAACAAAATAACTGCAAACATGTCAGCAGAACTTTATCTTCTCCTGACTGACTTTATCTTCTCCCCTGACTTTATCTTCTCCCCTGACTTTATCTTCTCCCCCTGACTTTATCTTCTCCTGACTTTATCTTTCTCCCCTGACTTTATCTTCTCCCCTGACTGACTTTATCTTCTCCCCTGACTGATTTATCTTCTCCCCTGACTGACCTCATCTTCCCCCTGACTGACTCTATCTTCTCCCCTGACTGACTTTATCTTCCCCTGACTTTATCTTCTCCCCTGACTGACTTCCTTTATCTTCCCTGACTTTATCCTTCCCCTGACTTTATCTTCTTCCCCTGACTTTATCTTCCCTGACTTTATCTTTCTCCCCTGACTTTATCTTCTCCCCTGACTGATTTTATCTTCTCCCCTGATTTATCTTCTCCCCTGACTTTATCTTCTTCCTGACTTTATCTTCTCCCCTGACTTTATCTTCTCCCTGACTTTATCTTTCTCTCCCCTGACTGATTATATAACATAATCCTATAATAATAATATAACTCTCTACTATATCTCACACATATCAATAATCTTCAATACAGTAAATATTGTGTTCATTCCCTTGTTTATTTATTTATCTATTCGTTTGTGTATGTATGTATGTATGTATGTATGTATGTATGTATGTATGTATGTATGTATGTAGGTGTGTCCCACGTGGTCATACAGGTGTGTCCCACGTGTGGCCATACACAGGTGTGTCCCCACGTGTGGTCATACAGGTGTGTCCCATGTGGACCATACAGGTGTGTCCCACGTGGTCATACAGGTGTGTCCCATGTGTGACCACACTGAGGTCCTACGTGTGGTCATACAGGTGTTCCACGTGACCATACAGGTGTGTCCTACGTGTGGTCATACAGGTGTGTCCCACGTGTGTATTACACAGGTGTGTCCTACGTGTGGCCATAGGTGTGTGTCCCACGTGTGGCCATACAGGTGTCCCACGTGTGTGGCCATACAGGTGTGTCCCACGTGTGGCCATACAGGTGTCCCACGTGTGGTCATCATACAGGTGTGTCCTACGTGTTGTCATACAGGTGTGTCCCATGTGGCCATACAGGTGTGTCCCATGTGGTCACAGGTGTCTCACGTGGCCACAGGTGTGTCCCATGTGTGGTCACACAGGTGTGTCCCATGTGTGTCACATACAGGTGTGTCCCACGTGTGGGCCATACAGGTGTGTCCTACGTGTGACCACAGGTGTGTGTCCCCACGTGTGGCCATACAGGTGTGTCCCACGTGTGTACACATACAGGTGTGTCCCATGTGTGTGGCCACACAGGTGTGTCCCACGTGGCCATACAGGTGTGTCCTACGTGTGGCCACAGGTGTGTCCTACGTGTGGCTGCCACATACAGGTGTGTCCCACGTTGTCATACAGGTGTGTCCCATGTGTATTGCTACAGGTGTGTCCCACGTGTGACCATACAGGTGTCCCACGTGTGTCCATACAGTGTCCTACGTGGGTCATACAGGTGTGTCCCACGTGTACCATACAGGTGTGTCCTAAAATATACAGGTGTGTCTCCACCGACATTAGTTCAGGTTATGGCCACTAGGAGGACTGTGAAAAACTTAACCAATAAAAAAGTCGTATCGTTTAACACTAAGACGATGACGTTGTTATTAACTGATTATTGAAGTAACACTATACGTCACCTATACGACTCGCCCTCTCTCCGCCAGGTGGCATTTCCTTCAACAGTTTATATATATCACTTAAAATATTTCACCTTCTTGTCAGGTAATCCCAGATAAATTATTGTTGGTGTTATATATTACAGTATTTAACTCCCTGCACTATAGGGTTCTGGTTGTGATCTAATGTGGGGGTCGTCCGCTAGGGGGCCAAGCCTCATCATTTATTGTGATGTCATATTTCGTGGATTTTTTTTTAATCTCCGTCAAATTTCATAAATATGTACCTGACAACTTTATTATTATTATTATTATTATTATTATTATTATTATTATTATCATTACATTTATATATCTCATAAACACGTATTATCCTCTCTCTCTCTCTCTCTCTCTCTCTCTCTCCTGCCTCTCACTGTCCTCTCCGGCTCTCTCCCTCTCTCTCCCATATATCACCTCCTCACTTGGTCTACTAACCTTCCACTCACGTGACTCCTCCCTCTTCCTACAATAACCCACTCTCCTCTCACCCACCTCTCTCTCCTCACCTGTCTCTCTCACCTGCCCTCCCACCTGCTCTCTACCCTCTCTCTCTCACCTGCCCTCTCCATCTGCCTTGCCACCCACCCTCTCTCTCCCACCTGCCCTCTCTCCCACCTACCTCTCTCCCACCCACCCCTCTCCCACCTACCTCTCTCCTACCTGCCTCTCCCGCTCCCATACATAAGTCTTCACAATTATTCATCACACGAATCCCATTATTTAAGGTAATTAATGACCGTTGTTTTGTCTGATGCATGTGGGAGCTGTCTTAATTACCCCTACCACCCTCTTACCACACTCTTCCCACCACCCCCACCACACGCCTCCCCCACCACCTCATACCACTACCCCTGTTACCACTCTCCTCACCCACCATACTCCCTCCTACTGTATCTCCTACATTAACGCAACATTACTACCATCCCCCCCCCTTTCACTAATACCACACCAATATACTACCACTACCTACCGCATGTCACCAATACTACATCTCTACCACCAATACCACCAAACCAACCACCATTTTAACCCTTATGACACCTCTTTCACCTCCCTTACCACCTTCCCACACTACAGGATGGTTAGGTTCATATCCCACCGCTGCCACCACTTGCACAGTCCCCTTCACTAGTAATGCCAGGGACTCGTTATATAAACATTCAACAAATCAATACATTGAGGTATTTTTTTTAATGTTGTTTTAATTTGATTCATTAGTATGTTTAGTATTGGTAGTGTCCTTCAGTCGAATGTAAACAAACACAAAGCTGCCACATTGCACAAAACCCGATGAGCCCCTGTAAACACATTAGTGAAGGGGGACTGTATGTGTCTCATAAGAAGTGTAAGTGACAACCTTTCCTCAACCATCTTGAAGACTCTCTCTACATGATAAGGTTATGTGGTGTAAGGGAATAACTTTTTGCCATATCTGGGTTAGGTTGATTGTCTTTCATGTCAAAATTTGGTATACCTGGTATATTTGAGCTGGTGTATCTTGTGTACTTGTTCTATCTGGTATGCCGAGTATATTTGGTTTTAATATAAATATTATACTCACTTGCTGGATATATTTCGTATACTCATCCAGTAGATATATAGAGTATATTCGATTTTATATATCTAGTAATCTTGTTGATCTGTTATATTATGTATACTCATTAGTTTGATTAATTAGTATATTTAACCTGGTATGCCTGGTATATCCGACCTGGTGTACCTAGCATATCCAACATGGTATATCTAGTATACATATATGACCTGATATATTTCCTAAGCTTGTATGTCCAATATATTCAACCTGGTATATTCAGTGGATAACAGATGGTAATTCTATATATTTGGTATATCCAACATAAATCACCAGATATAATGAGTTTATTCAACTGGTATATCCAGAAAATTCTAGCTGGTGAACAACAAATATACCCAATATACCAGTGATTGGATATAACCAACAAACCAAGACAGGGTTAGAGGACATATCCAGGTAGTGACTGGATATACACAACAAAATAATACAGGACGGATGGATATATTCAGTTTAGTAAGAGAGGTGATCAGATATACACTGAATACCAACAAAGGGGCCGGATATACCAGGTACAGAAACAGAGGGGGCCGGATAACACAACGGCGGATATACCAGGTACAGAAACAGAGGGGCCGGATACCATACACAGCAACGGAGGGGACCGGATATACCAGGTACAGAAACAGAGGGGCCGGATATACCATACACAGCAACAGAGGGGAGCCGGATATACCAGGTACAGAAACAGAGGGCCGGATACACCATACACAGCAACGGAGGGGGACCGGATATACCAGGTACAGAAACAGAGGGGGCGGATATACCATACACAGCAACAGAGGAGCCGGATATACCAGGTACAGAAACAGAGGGCCGGATACACCATACACAGCAACAGAGGGGGCCGGATATACCAGGTACAGAAACAGAGGGGGCCGGATACACCATACACTGCAAGGAGGGGACCGGATACCAGGTACAGAAACAGAGGGGCGGATATACCATACACAGCAACAGGGGGGCCGGATATACCAGGCAGAAACAGAGGGGGGCGGAACACCATACACAGCAACAGAGGGGACCGGATATACCAGGTCCAGCAACAGAGGGGCCGGATATACCATACACAGCAACGGAGGGGACCGGATATACCAGGTACAGAAACAGAGGGGGCCGGATATACCATACACAGCAACAGAGGGGGGCCGGATATACCAGGTCCAGCAACAGAGGGGGCCGGATATACCAGGTCAGCACAGGGGCCGGATACACCATACACAGCAACGGAGGGGACCGATATACCAGGTCCAGCAACAGAGGGGGCCGGATATACCATACACAGCAACGGAGGGGACCGGATATACCAGGTACAGAAACAGAGGGGGCCGGATACACCATACACAGCAACGGAGGGGACCGGATATACCAGGTCCAGCAACAGAGGGGCCGGATATACCATACACAGCAACGGAGGGGACGGATATACCAGGTACAGAAACAGAGGGGCCGGATATACCATACACAGCAACAGAGGGGCCGGATATACCAGGTCCAGCAACAGAGGGGCCGGATATACCATACACAGCAACGGAGGGGACCGATATACCAGGTCAGCAACAGAGGGGCCGGATATACCATACACAGCAACGGAGGGGACCGGATATACCAGGTCACAGAAACAGAGGGGCGGATATACCATACACAGCAACAGAGGGGGCTGGATATACCAGGTCCAGCAAAGACGGATATACACACAGCAACGGAGGGGACCGGATATACCAGGTACAGAAACAGAGGGGCCGGATATACCATACACAGCAACAGGGCGGAATACCACAGCAACAGAGGGGCCGGCCAGGTACAGCAACAGAGGGGGGCGGATATACCAGGTACAGCAACAGAGGGGGCCGGATATACCAGTCAGCAACGGAGGGACCGATATACCAGGACAACAGAGGGGGCGGATATACCAGGTACAGCAACAGAGGGGGCCGGATATACCAGTACAGCAACAGAGGGGGCCGGATATACCAGGTACAGCAACAGAGGGGGCGGATATACAGGTCACAGCAACAGAGGGGGCCGGATACCAGGTACAGCAACAGAGGGGGCCGGATATACCAGGTACAGCAACAGAGGGGGCCGGATATACCAGGTACAGCAACAGAGGGGGGCCGGATATACCAGGTACAGCAACAGAGGGGGGCCGGATATACCAGGTACAGCAACAGGGGGGGCGGATATACCAGGTACAGCAACAGAGGGGGCCGGATACCAGGTACAGCAACAGAGGGGGCGGATATACCAGGTACAGCAACAGAGGCCGGATATACCAGGACGCAACAGAGGGGGCCGATACCAGGTCCAGCAACAGAGGGGCCGGATATACCAGGTACAGCAACAGAGGGGCCGGATATACCAGTACAGCAACAGAGGGGGCCGGATATACCAGGTACAGCAACAGAGGGGGCCGGATATACCAGGTACAGCAACAGAGGGGTGCCGGATATACCAGGTACAGCAACAGAGGGGCCGGATATACCAGGTACAGCAACAGGGGGGCGATATCCAGGTACAGCAACAGAGGGGGCCGGATATACCAGGTACAGCAACAGAGGGGGGGCCGGATATACCAGGTACAGCAACAGAGGGGAGGGGAGGATATACCAGGTACAGCAACAGAGGGGCCGGATATACCAGGTACAGCAACAGAGGCCGGATATACCAGGTACAGCAACAGAGGGAGGGAGGATACCAGGTACAGCAACAGAGGGAGGGAGGATATACCACACAGCAACAGAGGGGCTGGGCATACCGGATATACCTGGCGGGGTCGTCGTGTTTACTCGAGCTAACAACTAGGAGCGGAGCTGTAGTGACCAATTAACTGTGATGCATGACCCCTCCCCCTCCCTCCTGTAGTCTCCTCCTCCGTCCCATATCCTCCCCCTCTCCCTACTACCCACCCCCTCCTCCCTGTAGTCCCTTCCCTCCGTCCCATATCTCTCCCTACTACCCAGCCCCCTCCTCATCCCTCTCTCTACGTCCCATACACTCTCCCTCCTAGCCCCTCTCATCCCTCTCTCTCTACGTCCCATTTCTCCTCCTCTTCATCCTGCCGTAGTTTTCCCCATAGCCCATACTATCCTCTCACTTCCCCCTTGTCCCACTCATCCCTCTCCCCGCCCCTCTCCCTAGCCCATACTTTCCTCTCTCACCCCCATCCCCATTCTCCCATTATTCTCCTCCTCACCACTATCTCCCCTTTCTCACTCCTTCCTTCCCTCCCTCCCCCACCCCTTCCCTTTCTTTCTCCATCCTCCTCCTTCTCCTCAACCATTTTCCCTTATCTCCTCCTTCTCCCTTCCCTTCCTTCTCCCCACTGATATAGCCCCCCACCCATACAGCCCCTCCCCACCCATACAGCCCCCTCCCCCCCACCCATACAGCCCCCTCCCCACCCATACAGCCCTCCCCCACCCATCCCCCCCCCCAGCCCCTCCCCCACTCATACAGCCCCCTCTCCCCACTCATACAGCCCCTCTCCCCACCAACAGCCCCCTCCCCCCCCATACACCCCTCCCCACTCCATACAGCCCCTCTCCCCCACTCCACCCATACAGCCCTCTCCCCACTCATACAGCCCTCCCCCACCCATACAGACCCTCCCCCCACTCATACAGCCCTCCCCCACTCATATACCCCCACGTTAAACGTTATCTCTGTAGGAATTTCTGGTATTTAATTTCCAGGTTCCTTGACATATCTATGTATGTATGTATGTATGTATGTATGTATGTATGTATGTATGCCCCGTGCGACAATTACACGTAAACATTCACATACACACATGTATAATAATTTACTGTATATTTACCAAACTCACAAGTCTCTTAAAGAGTTACATATGATACTGTGTGTGTGTGTGTGTGTGTGTGTGTGTGTGTGTGTGTGTGTGTGCATACGGACATGACTATTTGTGTATGTAAATATATATGTTATTGCATGTGTAAATTGTTGGCTTTTGTCATAAATATGTAAATTCAGGTAAATAATAATATGACCAAACACACACACACACACACACACACACACACACCCACACACCCACACACACACACACACAGTCACAGGTTAATTAGTCACCCCACCAGGTAATGAGACACAGCTTAACCTAACCTGGCCTGGCTGACTCTCTCTCCTGATAACTGTACTTCCTGACGCAGGTGTTGACGGCCAGTTTGACGCAGGTGTTGACGGCCAGCATGACGCGGTGTTGACGGCCAGCATGACGCAGGTTTGACGCCAGCATGACGCAGGTGTTGACGGCCAGTATAACGGTTTGACGGCCAGCATGACCAGGTGTTGACGGCCAGTAACGCAGTGTTGACGGCCAGCATCGCAGGTGTTGACGGCAGCACGCAGGTGTTGACCCAGCGACGTCCTACGCAGCAGACGCAGGTGACGGCAGCATACGCAGGTGTTGACGGCCAGTATAACGCAGGTGTTGACGGCCAGCATGACGCAGGTGTTGACGGCCAGCATGACGCAGGTGTTGACGGCAGTATGACGCAGGTGTTGACGGCCAGTATGACGCAGTGTTGACGCCAGACCAGTGTTGACGGCCAGCGTGTGACGCAGTATGACGCAGGTGTTGACGGCCAGTATGAGCAGGTGTTGACGCACAATGACGCATGTGTTGACGGCCAGCATGACGCAGGTGACGGCCAGTATGACGCAGGTGTTGACGCCAGTATGACGCAGTGTTGACGGATATGACGCAGGTGTTGACGGCCAGTATGACGCTGGTGTTGACGGCCAAGCATGACGCAGGTGTTGACGGCCAGCATGACGCGGTGTTGACGGCCAAACCGCATGTTGACGGCCAGCATGACGCAGGTGTTGACGAGCGCAACCAGCGCGCAGGTGTTGACGGCCAGCATGACGCAGGTGTTGACGGCCAGCATGACGCAGGTGTTGACGGCCAGCATGACGCAGGTGTTGACGGCCAGTATGACGCAGTGTTGACGGCCAGTATGACGCAGGTGTTGACGGCCAGTATGCCGCAGGTGTTGACGGAACCTGACGCATAACCACGCCAGTATGACGCAGGTGTTGACGGCCAGTATGACGCAGGTGTTGACGGCCAGCATGACGCAGGTGTTGACGGCCAGCATGACGCAGGTGTTGACGGCCAGCATGACGCAGGTGTTGACGGCCAGCATGACGCAGGTGTTGACGGCCAGCATGACGCAGGTGTTGACGGCCAGCATGACGCAGGTGTTGACGGCCAGCATGACGCAGGTGTTGACGGCCAGCATGACGCAGGTGTGAGGCCCATGACGCAGGTGTTGACGGCCGCAGACGCAGGTGTTGACGGCCAGCATGACGCAGGTGTTGACGGCCAGCATGACGCAGGTGTTGACGCCAGCATGACGCAGGTGTTGACGGCCAGCATGACGCAGGTGTTGACGGCCAGTAGACGCAGGTGTTGACGGCCAGCATGACGCAGGTGTTGACGGCCAGCATGACGCAGGTGTTGACGGCCAGTATGACGCAGGTGTTGACGGCCAGCATGACGCAGGTGTTGACGGCCAGTATGACGCAGGTGTTGACGGCCAGCATGACGCAGGTGTTGACGGCAACCAGTTCAAACAACTCAGCCCTCGATCACTAACCATAATCAGATTAAGTTTTTTTTACCTTAAGTTACGATAAAAAAAAAGTATCTTGGGAATTATTATATTTTAAACTTTATGTTATATTAAAAACTATGATTTAATTTTAGTTTATAATGTTTTAATTTTTATCTTAAGTTACGATGAAAAAAATCCCATATTTGTGTTTTAAGGATCACGATCTTGTTTTAATTCAACGCGTCGAGGCGAGAATTGGTATTTCTTTAGTGTTGCCTGAGTGAGTCTGTTGCCTGAGTGAGTCTGTTGCCTGAGTGAGTCTGTTGCCTGAGTGGGTCTGTTGCTTGAGTGGGTCTGTTGCCTGAGTGGGTCTGTTGCCTGAGTGGGTCTGTTGCCTGAGTGAGTCTGTTGCCTGGAGTGAGTCTGTTGCCTGAGTGGAGGTCTGTTGCCTGAGGAGTCTGTTGCCTGAGTGAGTCTGTTGCCTGAGTGGGTCTGTTGCCTGGAGGGGTCTGTTGCCTGAGTGGGTCTGTTGCCTGAGTGAATCTATTGCCTGGAGTGAGTCTGTTGCCTGAGGAGTCTGTTGCCTGAGTGAGTCTGTTGCCTGAGTGAGTCTGTTGCCTGAGGAGTCTGTTGCCTGAGGGGTCTGTTGACTGAGTGAGTGTTGCCTGAGTGAGTCTGGTTCCCGTGTGAGTCTGTTGCCCGGAGGAATCTGTTGCCTGAGTGAGTCTGTTGCCTGAGTGAGTCTGTTGCCTGGAGGGGTCTGTTGCCTGAGTGAGTGTTGCCTGAGTGAGTCTGGTTCCTGTGTGAGTCTGTTGCCTGAGTGAGTCTGCCTGAGCGAGTCTGTTGCCTGAGTGAGTCTGTTGCCTGCATGAGATTGTTACCAGCACACACACACACACACACACACACAGATATATTTCTCTCTCTCACCTGACTTAAAAAAAAACACAACTTTCTTTTTTTTTTTCATTCATATATTCATTTCTATCTTGTTTTCACCAGAGTTATAAGTCAGGTTTAAAAAAAGTTCCTACCAACACGATGGGATTATGTTGCTATATATATATTTTGTATATTTTTATTTTTCTTCATTATTTCATTCCGGTAGACATGGTTGTATGAGGAATGGGTTTACTGTTAAGGGTTAATTGGACTACGCCTCTCTTGACCTTTGAACCTGTGATGTAATTTTTCAGTTTGGGTCAATTGTGTTTAGATTTCGTCCATGGTGAGTGGGGTCGAGAAGGAGAGGGGGGAGGGGGGAGGGGAGAGGGGGGAGGGGGGGGAGTCGAGTTTCATTGAGATTCGTTTGTTGGTTTGTGTAGTTATTTTGGTGTAACTTTAGGTTACTGAAGTTTTGGATTAGTGAAGATTAGGTGGAGTGAGCCGTCTTTGAATTAATGAATCTTCGAACCAGTGAACCATCAAGCCAATGAACCACCAAATCAATGAACCACCAAATCAATGAACCCAAATCAATGAACCACCAAACCAATGAACCACCAAACCAATGAACCACCAAACATTGAACCATCAAATCAATGAACCACCAAACCAATGAACCACCAAACATTGAACCATCAAATCAATGAACCACCAAATCAATGAACCACCAAACCACGAACAAAACCAATGAAACAAACATTGAACCATCAAATCAATGAACCACCAAACCAATGAACCACCAAACATTGAACCATCAAATCAATGAACCAACCAAATCAATGAACCACCAAACCAATGAACCACCAAACCAATGAACCACCAAACATTGAACCATCAAATCAGAACCACCAAACCAATGAACCACCAAACATTGAACCATCAAATCAATGAACCACCAAATCATTGAACCACCAAATCAATGAACCACCAAACCAATGAACCACCAAATCAATGAACCACCAAACATTGAACCATCAAATCAATGAACCACCAAATCATCGAACCACCAAACCAATGAACCACCAAACATTGAACCATCAAATCAATGAACCACCAAACCAATGAACCACCAAACCAATAAACCAATAAACCACCAAACCAATAAACCACCAAACCAATAAAACTTCAAACCAATAACCACCAAATCAATGAACCACCAAACCAATGAACCACCAAACCAATGAACCACCAAACCAATAAACCACCAAACCAATAAACCACCAAAACCATAAACCTTCAAACCAATAAACCACCAAACCAATAAACCACCAAATCAATGAACCACCAAACCAATGAACCACCAAATCAATGAACCACCAAATCAATGAACCACCAAACAATGAACCACCAAATCAATGAACCACCAAACCAATAAACCACCAAACCAATAAACACCAAACCACCAAACCAATAAACCACCAAACCAATAAACCACCAAACCAAAACCACAAAACCAATAAACCACCAAACCAATAAACCACCAAACCAATAAACCACCAAACCTTATGAGTCTCAGTGTAATTATGACGCCATTTTGAACATCATTCCTTCGAGTTTTGGGTCAAGTCAAACCATTCCCAACACATCATTACGTCTCCAATTACGAGGAAAAGTTAACGAACGAACCTTAGGTAATATGTAAACAGGTGTACAGTGTAGGTTAATTGATCTTATAATGAACAGGTAGACCAAGACGCCAGAGTTACTACACTACTGGTTACTATTTCAGGTGGTTTTTCCGGGAGTGACGGTGAGGGGTAGTGGGATGAGTGGGGGGTTGGGGAGTGGGATGAGTGGCGGGGGGTTGGGGGAGTGGGTGGGTGGTTGGGTGGGGGTTTGGGGCTTAGTTATTGTCCCAGCTAAATTATGGAGGGGTAGGGGGTGGGGGGTGGGGTGGAGAGTGGGGTTGGGGTGAGGGTTGGTAGTGTGTTGTGGAGTGGAGGTGGAGGGGGTTCAGTTAGTGTCTCTTCTGGATTATAGGATAATATTAAGAATATTTTGTAATTGTAGTTGCTGTTGTGCTTCCTCCAATCTACGCTGTCAGAAGTATGGTGTGTGTGTGTGTGTGTGTGTGTGTGTGTGTGTGTCTTGGTAACTTAAATATTAGTCTTAACACCATTCAATAATAATAATAATAATAATAATTATAACAAATATATAAATTAATAATTCTAACACACAACAAAATGCTGGTTATTGATATAAAATGCAACAAGAGTAAAAACAGCCCCACCAACCTACCCCGGCCAGGGAGCCCGGCTATAATTCCGCTACAACTGTTATACACATATTGACGCCTGGCGGCGTGAATTATGCTCGTAAATAAATAATTCAGTTATATATATTGCCGCATATCTCTACCTAGAGACAAACAGCGAGAGAGTAGTGAACAGCTGACAGCGGTGGCGGATTTTACAAGCGGGATCACTTCCACTCACTAGCGAAAGGGCGCCATGCTGGCTCATATTTAAGTTGGCAGGCAGACACACATCACCTCCCGCCACCACCACCACCACATATTCCCCAGCATTTTAGCAACAATTGGGAACTGATTGGCGGGTCATAAATGTCTTCATACACGAGTAAATACTAATTGATTAATCATATCGGGCAAAAAATAAAACTACGGCCATTACCGTCATAAATGAGTTAATGCCCCACACCGCTGATAATGTCAGTCACGCGGTGTCGATACTACAAGCAGGGAATTATGTATCAGCGACACACACGCCTGAATATTTTACACGTAAATGAAATATTGGAAGGTGAAGCCACGTGATAATCTTCTCACGGCAAAGATCAGGCCGAGGAGCGTCCTGTAAACACATCCATCACCACGATGACAACACCGCCACAACACCTCGTTATTGGGATAAAAAATATTAATTGGTAACTCGTACATTACAGGCTGCCAGAGGTACAATAAACAGAGCCGGCGTGTGATACTGTTATATTATATAACTATTTCTAGCTTGTTGGTTTACACACACACACACACCTATACTCTCGTGTGTGTGTGTGTGTGTGTGTGTGTGTGTGTGTGTGTGTGTGTGAGTGTGTGTGTGTGTGTGTGTGTGTGTTATATTTAGGTGACCTGACCAAGGACAGCCACCAGATGGTATTTTCCAGTCTTGTCCTTTAGTGTAAATACCAACAGTGTGTGGTGCTCCAAACACTGACCAGACGAGCGGCGGTGTTATCAACCTGGTGTGGCCACAAAATGACAGTAATTAGACAGTATTTGAGACGACTGGACAAGTACCGGTCAGACTAAGCTGGCCCCCACAGGTCCTGTAGAGACAAGGTAACACAGTGAGGTGAGCCAAGTCTTCCATACACAAGGAAGACCTGACCACACTGCACTTGACCGCCTTCATTTCCCCAATTACATAGTTAGGTACCCATTCACAACTGGGTAGGCTTGGGGTACCCTGGGTGAGAACCAGTGATCATTATGGACAGGAGGCGAGCGTTGTATCCACTTGGCCACCTTTAATAATAATCTCAATGAAAGAAATGTAATGACAGCCACGAGATGTTGTCTTGAGCCATGATGGTGAGAAACACTAATGAGTTTACTGAGCCATTATGTTGAGCTACCCCAGTGCCCCCTGCTGTAGTACACTAACCTCTTCAACACCTGTACGACTGTCTTAGTATTAAAACCAATTCCCTCTTACCCAATCACCTTACGCTCAAGCAGTGACGTCACTCCCACTGAAGAGCCGGCAGTATAAGTCGACCTGACCCTCACACACGGCGTCACGAGAGGTCATGGCGGACACCACTAAGGCGTCCATACGACTCATGTATTATAAGTTGTTATATATCGTCTAATGAGAAACTAACGACTATGATTTATGAACAATATTTAAATAGATGTTCTTAATGTTGCATTCTTTATTAATATCAGCTTTAATTAACGAGGCTTAAAGTGATAAAATTCGACCTGTCTTTAATAATATGATAAACGACCACCTGTCTCACCATTCCCCCCTCTCCTCTCCCCTTCCTTCCCTCCCTCTCCTCCCTCTCTCCCTCTTCCTTTCCTTTTTCCTGCATTCTACCCTTCCCCTCTCCTCTTCTTCCTCCTGCTCGTCTCCTCCCCCTCTTCTCTCCCATTCCTTCCTCTTCCACCCCCTCCTCTTCCACCCCTCCTCTTCCACCCTCTTCCCCCCCCCTCTTCCACCCTCCTCTTCCACCCTCCTCTTCCACCCCCTCCTCTCCACCCCCTCCTCTTCCACCCCCCTCCTCTTCCACCCCCTCTCCACCCTCCTCTTCCACCCCCTCCTCCCCCCTCCTCCTCTCCCTCCACTGACGTCATCAAGCACCTGGGTGTTGGGTTTTTAAGACAGCTTATAATTTCTAATCAAATTTACCCCCAAAAATAAAAAAATAAAAGTGGTGGCATATTTCCTGGTTATATAAGCGTCAGGGTGTGCCATTATCATCAGCCCTGGTCCCTGAAGGCGTGAGTCTTAGATCAGGGTTCACACTCACACTTAACACACTAGATCAGGGTTCACACTTAACACACTAGATCAGGGTTCATACTCACACTTAACACACTAGATCAGGTTCACACACTGGTCATTCCCCTGCTGTCTCACGCCTCTACCCCTAACCAACGCCGACCTATTAACAGCGAACGACACACACACACACACACACAACCCACACACACACACACACACACACACACACACACACCTGCATATGATAAAATTAATAAGGTATTTTAATTACGTGAGGCAAGAGCAGCGCGCCAACACACGGATTTATTTCCACTTATAATCCGGATTGTTGGTATTTTGTATAGTATCGGAGGTGTAAGGAGAGGGGAGGAGGCGTGGAGAGGGGAGGCGTGAAGAGAGGGGAGAGGCGTGAAGAGAGGGGAGGAGGCGTGAAGAGAGGGGAGGCGGAAGAGAGGGGAGGAGGTGAAGGAGGGGGAGGAGGCGGAAGAGGGGGGAAGAGAGGGGAGGCGTGAAGAGAGGGAGGAGGCGTAAGAGAGGGGAGGAGGAGGAGTGGGGAGGAAGCATGAGGAGAGTCGAGAGGTGTGTGTGTGTGTGTGTGTGGAGTGAGTGAGGTGTGTGTGTGTGGGGTGAGTGGAGGAGTGTGTGTGTGTGTTCTGTGTGTGTGTGTGTGTGTGTGTGTACAACCTATCACTCACCTTAACATATACATTTTTTATACAGGTCATCAATATTCATACAACAATCTCCAACTGGCCCCGAACTACCATTCCTTCATCTACCTTCCTTCCTTCCTTCATCTACCTTCCTTCCTTCCTTCATCTACCTTCCTTCCTTCTTCTCTTCATCTACCTTCCTTCCTTCCTTCATCTACCTTCCTTCTTTCTTCAATCATCTACCTTCCTTCCTTCCTTCATCTACCTTCCTTCTTTCCTTCAATCATCTACCTTCCTTCCTCCGGCAAAGGAGGCCTCAATTAACTATTCTACTCTGTACAAACGCTTCCGTTGTTCAACATTTTTCCGTAACTTTGTATCAATTATCTCATTTACATAAATTTACGAAAAATTAAAAAATTCCTTACCATCATCAGGCTAATGTGTGTGTGTGTGTGTGGTGTGTGTGTGTGTGTGGTGTGTGTGTGTGGTGTGTGTGTGGTGTGTGTGTGTGTGGTGTGTGTTCCCTGACAACCTGACGTCAACTGCTTTCTCAATGACGTAACTCATGAGCTCCTGACATCGCTACTAATTACTGACGTCACTGATCATCTGACGTCACCATTGATCGTCTGACGTTATTAGTAAGTTGCTGACGTCATTACTAATTTACTGACGTAAATAATGATGTGCTTTACAATTCATCTGACTTCATTTATGATTACTGATAACTCTAATAAGCTGCTATCGTTACCAATGACCTGCTGACGTCACCACTGACCTCGACAGATCCACCAATAAAATAAACTGTTGTAATATTTAAAATATCTGGACGGTCTGGCTGGAATTTCAATTAATTTTGTTTTGTTTGTCAAAAATGAACTCTGAGGACCACCAGTGTGAATATTATGTGTCGGCGGCCATCTTTGTTGTTGACAGTAGCGGCCATCTTTGTTGTTGACAGTGGTGGCCATCTTTGTTGTTGACAGTAGCGGACATCTTTGTTGTCGACAGTGGCGGCCATCTTTATTGAGTGGCGGCCATCTCTGTTGTTGTGACAGTGGCGGCCATCTCTGCTGTTGACAGTGGCGGCCATCTCTGCTGTTGACAGTGGCGGCCATCTCTGTTGTTGACAGTGGCGGCCATCTCTGTTGTTGACAGTGGCGGCCATCTTGTTGTTGACAGGCGACATCTTTGTTGTCGACAGTGGCGGCCATATTTTTTGTTGGTAGTGGCAGCCGTCTTTGTTGTTGACAGTGGCGGCCATCTTTTTTATTGAGTGGCGGCCATCTCTTGTTGACATGGCGGCCATCTCTGCTGTTGACAGTGGCGGCCATCTCTGTTGTTGACAGTGGCGGCCATCTCTGTTGTTGACAGTGCGGCCATCTCTGTTGTTGACAGTGGCGGCCATCTCTGCTGTTGACAGTGGCGGCCATCTCTGTTGTTGACAGTGGCGGCCATCTTTTATTGAGTGGCGGCCATCTCTGTTGTTGACAGTGGCGGCCATCTCTGTTGACAGTGGCGGCCATCTCTGTTGTTGACAGTGGCGGCCATCTCTGCTGTTGACAGTGGCGGCCATCCTGTTGTTGACAGGCAGCCATCTCTGCTGTTGACAGTGGCGGCCATCTCTGTTGTTGACAGTGGCCATCTCTGTTGTTGACAGTGGCGGCCATCTCTGCTGTTGACAGTGGCGGCCATCTCTGTTGTTGACAGTGGCGGCCATCTCTGCTGTTGACAGTGGCAGCCATCTCTGCTGTTGACAGTGGCGGCCATCTCTGTTGTTGACAGTGGCGGCCATCTCTGTTGTTGACAGTGGCGCCATCTCTGTTGTTGACAGTGGCGGCCATCTCTGTTGTTGACAGTGGCGGCCATCCTGTTGTTGACAGGCGCCATCGTTTGACAGTGGCGGCCATCTCTGCTGTTGACAGTGGCGGCCATCTCTGTTGTTGACAGTGGCAGCCATCTCTGCTGTTGACAGTGGCGCCATCTCTGTTGTTGACAGTGGCGGCCATCTCTGCTGTTGACAGTGGCGGCCATCTCTGCTGTTGACAGTGGCGGCCATCTCTGTTGTTGACAGTGGCGGCCATCTCTGCTGTTGACAGTGGCAGCCATCTCTGCTGTTGACAGTGGCGGCCATCTCTGGTTGGTGGCGGCCATCTTTGTTATTGAGTGGCGGCCATCTCTGTTGTTGACAGTGGCGGCCATCTCTGTTGTTGACAGTGGCGGCCATCTCTGTTGTTGACAGTGGCGGCCATCTCTGTTGTTGACAGTGGCGGCCATCTCTGCTGCTGACAGTGGCGGCCATCTCTGTTGTTGACAGTGCGCCACCATGGGCGGCCATCCTGTTGTTGACAGTGGCGGCCATCTCTGTTGTTGACAGTGGCGGCCATCTCTGCTGTTGACAGTGGCGCCATTCTGTTGTTGACAGTGGCGGCCATCTCTGCTGTTGACAGTGGCAGCCATCTCGCTGTTGACAGTGGGGCCATCTCTGTTGTTGACAGTGGCGGCCATCTCTGCTGTTGACAGTGGCGGCCATCTCTGTTGTTGACAGTGGCCATCTCTGTGTTGACAGTGGCGGCCATCTCTGCGTTGACAGTGGCGGCCATCTCGCTGTTGACAGTGGCGGCCATCTCTGTTGTTGACAGTGGCGGCCATCTCTGTTGTTGACAGTGGCGGCCATCTCTGTTGTTGACAGTGGCGCCATCTCTGTTGTTATTGCGGCCATCTCTGCTGTTGACAGTGGCGGCCATCTCTGCTGTTGACAGTGGCGGCCATCTCTGTTGTTGACAGTGGCGGCCATCTTTTTTATGGCACATCTCTGTTGTTGACAGTGGCGGCCATCTCTGTTGTTGACAGTGGCGGCCATCTCTGTTGTTGACAGTGGCGGCCATCTCTGTTGTTGACAGTGGCGGCCATCTCTGTTGTTGACAGTGGCGGCCATCTCTGCTGTTGACAGTGGCGGCCATCTCTGTTGACAGTGGCAGCCATCTCTGTTGTTGACAGTGGCGGCCATCTCTGTTGTTGACAGTGGCGGCCATCTCTGCTGTTGACAGTGGCGGCCATCTCTGCTGTTGACAGTGGCGGCCATCTCTGCTGTTGACAGTGGCGGCCATCTCTGTTGTTGACAGTGGCGGCCATCTTTGTTGTTGACAGTGGCGGCCATATTTGTTGCGGGTTAAACACACACACACACTCAACAATAATCTCAACATAATTGGACGACGACTCACAACAACAACAACAACAATATCGACTACAACAATAAATATTTTTATGCCAAAAACTATTATTACTCTAATGACCAATTTGTGGCACCAATTACACAAGATCCGCGGTCTTAGTGCGGTCACTAGGCTCTTATGTACTGCGTGTGTGTAATAATTAATAATAATAATAATAATAATAATTAACGGTTTATTGAAAAAGTTCTGTATGTGTGTGTGTGTGTGTGTGTGTGTGTGTGGGTGAGATCAAACTAATTCTGAAGGTGTTCGTTTGGTCTTGGGGGGGTTCCTCAACAGGTGTAGATGAAGCCCTAGAAGCCTCAAGGTGTCTACGAAGCCCTTACGTCTTGAAGGAGTCTAAGAAATATATCGGGAATTCTTATTTAGTCTCAAGGAATTCACAAGACTCCCCACGGAGCCTCACCCTACTCCATGGAATCCTTCTTCGGTGCTGCAGGACACCATCAGTGTGTTTCTGGTATCCTCATATAGAGTTCCCGGGAGTCTTCAGCACCCTCGACTATCATCTGAAGGATTTTTTAGAGCCTTCGATGTCCTCCCGCCAGAGAGAATGGCAAGATTTATTTATTTCGACAAAATCCCCGCCAACACGAGTCTGGGTCGAGGTCCTACAGTCTTGTTAGGATAAGGTAGGATTAGGGTAACGTTAGGCGAGTGTCAGGGTAAGATCCTCCCAGGCGTCCCTAACCCTGATAATCACCCCCCCCCGCGGTCCTACCCTCCACCCCTGACCCACCCGCCCCTCCTAACCACCGACCCAAGATTTGGCGTGAGTCACTCAGGTCCTTACCAGACGTCCTGTATATCCCTGTAATCCCACTTACGAAGAAATGTCCCGAAATCCTTCCCAGGACTCCCAGAGTTCTCCAGTAACCTTTTAAAGGATCGGAGTTTCTGAAAAATCCTTGAAGGGCTTGGCAAAGCGTCTGTAAAATAGTTTAAAGGATTTGCTTTTCTCAAAAGTTCTTTACGGGGTCCTACGGTTCCTTCAGTAAAAGTGATCTGTTGATGTTTGCCGAAAGTCCTACATAGAAGGCGTTGGCATCCGTAAGCTTATCCTTGTCATGTAGATAGGATTCTCCCTGAGGCCCGACAGGACACTCCCTCACCATGTAACCAGGTAGGACTCCCCACCATAAGACCAGGTAGGACTCCCCACCATAAGACCAGGTAGGACTCCCCCACCATAAAGACCAGGTAGGACTCCCCACCATAAGACCAGGTAGACTCCCCACCATAAGACCAGGGACCCCACCATAAACCAGGTAGGACTCCCACCATAAGAGTAGGACTCCCCAAAGACAGGACTCCCCACCATAACCAAACCAGGTAGGACTCCCACCATAAGACCAGGACTCCCCACCATAGACCAGGTAGGACTCCCCACCATAAGACCAGGTAGGACTCCACCATAAGACCAGGTAGGACTCCCCACCATAAGACCAGGTAGGACTCCCCACCATAAGACCAGGTAGGACTCCCCACCATAAGACCAGGTAGGACTCCCCACCATAAGACCAGGTAGGACTCCCCACCATAAGGCCAGGTAGGACTCCTCCATCATAAGGCCAGGTAGGACTCCCCCACCATAAGACCAGGTAGGACTCCCACCATAAGACCAGGTAGGACTCCCCATCATAAGGCCAGGTAGGACTCCCCCCACCATAAGGCCAGCTAGACTACCCCACCATAAGGCCAACTAGGACTCCCCACCACAAGGCCAGGTAGGACTCCTGTGAGGACCCTGCTCACAGAGTTCCTCTTGGATAGAAACTGGCGACACGGCCCTCTAGATGCATTAAAAGTTGAGGATTTACTGAGAATACTGACACTGTTAAGAAATAACCTACGATAAATATTTTTCCTCGTAACTAACACCATCTAACTGACTCATTTTAGCCACTACAAATTCTTCAACATACTTATGGTAATTTTTCCTCCTAACTAAAGACAAAAGAAAACATCTAAATCCGCCCCAACTACGACAAAAAAGATGGATTCTCAAAAACACTGAAAGTTATTTTTCCTCGTAACTATAAATTTAAGAACACGTCTAATTCACTTAAGCTACGACACAAACACAGATTCTCAAAGGCACTTCAGATAATTTTTCCTCTTAAACAGAGAGGAGGGAAAGAGTGTTATGGCCGCACTTAAGCTACAACACAGATATATGTTGGAATGGCCCCAAAATTGCACAGAGACTACACAGGGAGTGGGGATCATGGAGTACACAGGGAGTGGGGATCATGGAGTACACAGGGAGTGGGGATCATGGACTACACAGGGAGTGGGGACTATGGATCACAGGGGGGGGATCATGGAGTACACAGGAGGGGGATCATGGACTACACAGGAGTGGGGATCATGGACAACACAGGAGGGGGATCATGGACTACACAGGGAGTGGGGACCGTGGACTACACAGGAGTGGGGATCATGGACTACACAGGAGGGGGATCATGGACTACACAGGGAGTGGGGATCATGGACTACACAGGAGGGGGATCATGGACTACACAGGGAGTGGGAACAGAACATGGGAATGCCCTTTAAATTTAATTAAAAAGTGCATTGAATTTTAAGTCGTAATTTATACAGTGTGACGACTGTTGGCACGACCAGTCTACCAGTGGACCAGTCTACCAGTGGACCAGTCTACCAGTGGACCAGTCTACCAGTCTAGCAGGGGACCAGTCTATCAGTGACCAGTCTAGTAGCGGACCAGTCTACCAGTCTAGTAGTGGACCAGTCCACTAGTCCAGTAGCGGACCAGCTCACAGTCCAGCAGCGGGACCGCCTACCAGTCTAGTAGTGGACCAGTCTACAATTCAGTAGCGAACCAGTCTACCAGTCTAGTAGCGGACCAGTCTACCAGTCTAGTAGCGGACCAGTCTACCAGTCTAGTAGCGGACCAGTCTACCAGTCTAGCAGCGGACCAAGCCTACCAGTCTAGTAGTGACCAGTCTACCAGTCTAGTAGCGAAACAGTCGACCAATCTCACAGTTGACCAGCCTACCAGACCCTGGACTAAGGTGGTGGAGAACTGCAGAATAACAGAGCGCCGGGGACTAAAGAGAGCCCGGGGACTAAAGAGAGCTCCGGGACTAAAGAGAGCGCCGGGGACCAAAGGAGAGCGCCGGACTAAAGAGAGCGCCGGGGACAAAGAGAGCCTGGGGACTAAAGAGAGCGCCGGGACCAAAGAGAGCGCCGGGGACTAAAGGGCTCCGGGGACTAAAGAGAGTGCCAGGACTAAAGAGAGCTCCGGGGACTAAAGAGAGCGCTGGACTAAAGGAGCCCGGGACTAAAGAGAGCTCCGGGAATAAGAGAGTGCGACTAAAGAGAGCCCGGGGACTAAAGAGAGCCCGGGGACTAAAGATAGTTCTGGGGACTAAAGAGAGCTCCGGGGACCAAAGAGAGCTCCAGGGACTAAAGAGAGCCCGGGGTCTAAAGAGCTCCGGGGACTAAAGAGAGTTCTGGGGACTAAAGAGAGTGCCGGGGACTAAAGAGAGTGCCGGGACTGAAGAGAGCGCTGGGGACTAAAGGGAGCGCCGGGGACTAAAGGAGCTCCGGGGACAAGAGAGCCCGGGGAATAAAGAGGTGCTGGGGACTAAAGAGAGCTCCGGGGACTAAAGAGAGCTCCGGGGACTAAAGAGAGTTCTGGGGACTAAAGAGAGCCCAAAGAGAGCTCCGGGGACTAAAGAGAGCTCCGGACTAAAGAGAGCTCCAGGGACTCAAAGAGAGCTCCGGGTCTAAAGAGAGCCTCGGGGACCAAAGAGAGTTCTGGGACTAAAGAGAGCGCCGGGGACTAAAGAGAGCCGGGGACTAAAGAGAGCGCTGGAGACTAAAGAGAGCGCTGGGACTAAAGAGAGCGCCGGGGACTAAAGAGAGCGCGGAGACTAAAGAGCGCTGGGACTAAAGAGAGCGCCGGGGAACTAAAGAGAGCCTGGGGACTAAAGAGAGCGCCGGGGTTAAAAGAGAGCCCGGGGACCAAAGAGGCCCGGGGACTAAAGAGAGCGCCGAGGACCAAAGAGAGCCCGGGGACTAAAGAGAGCCTGGGGTCTAAAGAGAGCTCTGGGGACTAAAGAGAGCTCCGGGGTCTAAAAAGAGAGCCCGGGGACTAAAGAGAGCGCCGGGACTAAAGAGAGGTCTGGGGACTAAAGATAGCTCCGGGGACTAAAGAGAGCTCCGGGAACTAAAGAGAGTTCTGGGGACTAAAGAGCGAGGGACTAAAGAGAGCTCTGGGGACTAAAGACAGCGCGGGGGACTAAAGAGAGCTCTGGGATAAAGACAGCGCCGGGGACTAAAGAGAGCTCTGGGGACTAAAGAGAGCGGCGGGGACTAAAGAGAGCTCTGGGGACTAAAGACACGCCGGGGACTAAAGAGAGTTCTGGGGACTAAAGACAGCGCCGGGGACTAAAGAGAGCTCTGGGGACTAAAGACAGCGCCGGGGACTAAAGAGTTCTGGGACTAAAAGGCGGCGGGGACTAAAAGAGCTCTGGGGACTAAAGAGTTGGGGACTAAAGAGAGCGGCGGGGACTAAAGAGAGCTCCGGGAACTAAAGAGAGTTCTGGGGACTAAAGAGAGCGCGGGGACTAAAGAGAGCTCCGGGAACTAAAGAGAGTTCTGGGGACTAAAGAGAGCGGCGGGGACTAAAGAGGAGCTCTGGGGACTAAAGACAAGCGCCGGGGACTAAAGAGAGTTCTGGGACTAAAGAGAGCCTCTGGGGACTAAAGAGAGCTCTGGGGACTAAAGACAGCGCTGGGGACTAAAGAGAGCTCTGGGGACTAAAGACAGCGCCGGGGACTAAAGAGAGCTCTGGGGACTAAAGACAGCGCGGACCAAAGAGAGCTCTTGGGACTAAAGAGAGTGCCGGGGACTAAAGAGAGGTCCAGGGACTAAAGAGAGCCGGGGACTAAAGAGAGCTCTGGGAACTAAAGAGAGTTCTGGGGACTAAAGAGAGCGGCGGGACTAAAGAGAGCTCTGGGGACTAAAGACAGCCGGGGACTAAAGAGAGCTCGGGGACTAAAGACAGCCTGGGGACTAAAGAGAGCTCCGGGACTAAAGAGAGTGCCGGGGACTAAAGAGAGCTCTGGGGACTAAAGAGAGCGCGACTAAAGAGAGCTCTCGGGACTAAAGAGAGTGCCGGGGACTAAAGAGAGGTCCAGGGACTAAAGAGAGCTCTGGGGACTAAAGAGAGCTCTGGGGACAAAAGAGTCTGGGGACTAAAGAGAGCTCTGGGGACTAAAGAGAAGGCCGGGGACTAAAGAGAGCTCTCGGACTAAAGAGAGTGCCGGGGACCAAAGAGAGGTCCAGGGACTAAAGACAGCGACTAAAGAGAGAGCTCGGGACTAAAGAGAGTGCAAGGGACTAAAGAGAGGTCCAGGGACTAAAGAGAGTGCGGGGACTAAAGAGAGCTCTGGGGACTAAAGACAGCGCCGGGACTAAAGAGAGCTCGGGACTAAAGAGAGTGCCGGGGACTAAAGAGGTCCAGGGACTAAAGAGAGTGCCGGGGACTAAAGAGAGCTCTGGGGACTAAAGACAGCGCCGGGGACTAAAGAGAGCTTCGACTAAAGAGAGAGTGCTGGGGACTAAAGAGAGGTCCAGGGACCAAAGAGAGTGCTGGGGACTAAAGAGCTCTGGGGACTAAAGAGAGCGGCGGGGACTAAAGAGAGCTCCGGGAACTAAAGAGAGTTCTGGGGACTAAAGAGAGCGGCGGGACAAAGAGAGTTCTGGGACCAAAGAGAGCGCAGGGGACTAAAGAGAGCTCTGGGGACTAAAGAGAGCCTGGGGACTAAAGACAGCGCCGGGGACTAAAGAGAGTTCTGGGACTAAAGACAGCGCCGGGGACTAAAGAGAGTTCTGGGACCAAAGAGAGCTCCGGGAACTAAAGAGAGTTCTGGGGACTAAAGACGCGCCGGGGACTAAAGAGAGTTCTGGGACTAAAGAGAGCGCCGGGGACTAAAGAGAGCTCTGGGGACTAAAAGACAGCGCCGGGGACTAAAGAGAGCTCTGGGGACTAAAGACATGACAGACTAAAGAGAGCTCTGGGGACTAAAGACATGCCGGGGACTAAAGAGAGCTTCCGGACTAAAGAGAGCTCTCGACTAAAGAGAGTGCCGGGACTAAAGAGAGCTCTGGGAACTCAATCTCAGATCCAAGTTTTCCTACAAGAGAGTGAGATCCTCGTCAGGAAGCCCCAGATCATGGCCTGATCCTCCCATCAACTACCCTGAGCCACCACGCCTCACACGCAACCCTTGGACTCACACGCAACCCTTGGCACTCCACGCAACCCTTGACCTCCACGCAACTCTTGGTACTCACACGCAACTCTTGGCACTCACACGCAACTCTTGGCACTCACACGCAACCTGGCACTACACACACCAACTCTTGGTACTCACACCAATTGGCACTCACACGCAACCCTTGGCACTCACACACCAACTCTGGTACTCACACAGCTCTTGGTACTCACCCAACTCTTGCTCACACGCAACTCTTGCTCTCACACGCAACTCTTGGTACTCGCGCAACCCTTGGTACTCACGCAACCCTTGGCACTCACGCTCTTGGTACTCACACGCAACCCTTGGCACTCACACGCAACTCTTGGCACTCCACACGCAACTCTTGGCACTCACATGCTACCCTTGGCACTCACGCAACTCTTGGCACTCACAACTCTTAGCACTCACAACTCTGGCACTCACACGCAACTCTTGGCTACTCACACGCAACTCCTGGTACTCAACCTGTACAGTACTCCGCAACCCTTGGCACTCACACACGCAACTCTTGGTACACGCACGCAACCCTTAGCTCACACACCAACCTTAGCACTCACACGCAACTCTTGGTACTCACACGCAACCCTTGGCACTCGCACGCAACTCTTGGCACTCACACGCAACCCTTGGCACTCACACGCTACCCTTGGCACTCACACGCAACCCTTGGCACTCAAACGCAACCATTGGCACTCACACTCAACCCTTGGCACTCACACTCAACCCTTGGCACTCACACGCACCATTGGCACTCACACGCAAACCTTGGCACCCACACGCAATCTTTGGCATTCAGACACTTCCCTTGGCACTCACAAGCAACCCTTGGCACTCACACGCTACCCTTGGCACTCACACGCTACCCTTAGCACCCACACGCAACCTTTGGCACTCAGACACTCACACGCCCTCATATGTAGCTCTGAAACAGCAAACGCAAACACACTCAAACAACGCGTATACAAAACCCAGCTCCCAGAACACACCCACAGCACCGTCCTGTCTAGATATAGCGAGCATTTTCAAAAGGGCGGCATTTTCTATTCAAAACAAGGATTGAACTCCGTAAGGTGGAATCAGATCCCCCTGTGTGTGGGATTCGATGCCAAGATCTCTCTGTCCTCGCTCTCTGAACCCCGATGTTCTTTTCTCTCCGTGAATGTATTATTATTATTATATATATTTTTTTTTTTTGGGGGGGGGGGTCAATCCCTTTATAGGTTCAAATACTTATACCATAGACTCCAGCTGCTAACTCCCTTTGATATTAGTTTATATAATTATTCTCTGGCGCATTGTTTACTACCGATGCTCTTTTGTTTATGACTAAAAGTTTGTCAGTTCCAATAACAGGATTCAAATACTTATACCCTAGATTCCAGCCACACTAAATCCCCTTGACATTTACTTATTTCCGATGCTCAAATGTTTCTGTTTAATCCTATTATATCGTGAATCGAACGAAGTCTTTACTTGTGTTCACGTCTTTCTGAATAAAGGATTTGATTCTCAAGTTCTCTGAAAATCGAATTTAATATTTGAATCTTAATTTAGATTTGATCCTCCTTTGTTTCTGTGACTAACTTTATCTCCTCTCGATCTCATTGCAGATTCAAGTACTTATAGTTAGGGTGTCAGCTGCCAAATCCCTTTTAAGTTGGCTTTAATGCGATTGTATATTCTTGATATTTATTTATGTGTTTAGATTGTATATTTAAGAAGCTCATTTGTTTCTTTGGATATTATTATTATTCTATCTAATGCCATTACGATTTTGGAATTAATTCTTTCAAAGTTCATGACGTTCCGGAAGTAAATATTCCTTTGTTTTGATTGTCATTACTTTTTCATCACACCCATTATAGGATCAAGGGGTAAAATCCCATCTTAAACACGATTCTAATATTTGATTCCCTATTCATTATATATTTATGTTCTTTTGTTTTATGAATACTATCTATATTTTTTTTACCAACCACATTAATGTTTCAATCATTAATAGCGTCGTTTAAGCCTTAAATATTCGATTCCTTATTAGATATTCATTTGTTTCTACGGACGACCTGATTCTTTTAAACCAATCCTATTACAGTTTCAAGTACTTATACCGTGCGTTCCGGCAGCTAAATCCCCCAAAACTGATTTTAATGTCTGATTCCTTATTCAAAATAGAGTTGGAATCTATTCAATCAAGGGATTTGTCGAGTGAATCCCTTATAATTGAATTAGACTGTCAGATGTTTCCCCATTCTAAAAAAAAAGGGAGGATTGGATTCTTTCTCTACGGGGAGATTCAGACACTGGATTTACTGGTAATGTCGATGCTATTTTGTTTTTTTTTGTTCTTTTTTCTTTGAGTTGGGGAATGTGCGGCCGTTTCCTCTGTGGGATTTAGTGGGATTATGTCTACACTTGTCTAACTGAGTGTGTTATGGTAATGGCGTGTGTGTGTGTGTGTGTGTGTGCGTACAGTCACATGCACGTACGAGCTCTCTCCCTTGCGCTACAACACATTAAGAGTAATATATTGCTTACGAGAGAGAGGACGATTATCCCCCCGATAAATACTATGTTATGCGGTCTGTCTCATGAGGCGCAGTATTAGGAGGGGAGAGGGGGAGGAGTTGCAAGGGAGAGCAGGGGATGTCAGAAGCATGATGATGGGGGGGGGGAGAAGCTGACGTTCCTGAGGTGTCGAGAAATGAGGGACAGTGAGGTCGTGGGGAATGAGGAGACAGTGGTCGTAGGGGGTGAGAAACAGTGAGGGTCGTTGAGGAGACAGTGAGGGTGGGGGTGGGGGAGACAGTGTGAGGGGTCGTGGGGATGAGGGTAAGGGTCGTGGGGGGTGAGGGAGACAGTGGGGTCGTGGGGGTGAGGAGTCAGTGAGGTGGGGTGAGACAGTGAGGGGTCGTGGGGGGTGAGGAGACAGTGAGGTCGTGGGGGTGGGGAGACAGTGAGGTGGGGTCGATGGGGGGAGACAGTGAGGGTGGGGGTGAGGGGAGTGAGGTCGTGGTGAGGGAGACAGTGAAGGGAGACAGTGGGAGGGGTCGTGGGGGTGGGGGTGGGGTGAGGGAGACAGTGAGGGTCGGGGGTGAGGGTCGTGGGGGGTGAGGGAGACAGTGGAGGGTCGTGTGAGGGAGACAGTGAGGTCGTGGGGGAGGGGAGACAGTGAGGGTCGTGGGGTGGGGAGACAGAGGGTCGTGGGGGTGGGGAGAGGTCGGGGGTGAGTGAGGGTGGGGTGAGGGAGACAGTGAGGTCGTGGGGTGAGGGAGACAGTGAGGGTCGGGGGTGAGGGAGTGAGGGTCGGGGTGAGGGAGACATGAGGGTCAAAGTAGGGAGACAGTGAGGGTCGGGGTGAGGGAGACAGCAGGGTCGGGGGTGAGGGAGACAGTGGGGTCGTGGCAGAGGGTCGGGGGTGAGGGAGACAGTGAGGTCGTGTCCGTGGGGTGAGGGAGACAGTGAGGTCGGGGTGGGGGAGACAGTGAGGGTCGTGGGGGTGAGGGGAGACAGTGAGGGTCGTGGGGTGGGGTCGTGGGGATGAGGGAGACAGTGGGGGTCGGGGTGGGGTGAGGGAGACAGTGAGGTCGTGGGGTGTGGAGGGAGACAGTGAGGGTCGTGGGGTGGGAGACAGTGAGGTCGTGTGGGTGGGGAGACAGTGAGGGTCGTGGGGTGAGGAGACAGTGAGGGTCGTGGGGTGGGGTCGGGGTGAGAGACAGTGAGGGTCGTGGGGTGGGGAGACAGTGAGGGTCGTGGGGTGAGGGAGACAGGAGGGGGTGGGGGGTGAGGGAGACAGAGGGTCGTGGGGGTGAGGGAGACAGTGAGGGTCGGGGGTGAGGGAGACAGTGAGGGTCGGGGTCGTGGGGGGGGTGAGGGAGACAGTGAGGGTCGTGGGGGTGAGGGAGACAGTGAGGGTCGTGGGGTGAGGGAGACAGTGAGGGTCGTGGAGACGTGTGGGGCCGCCACATTCATGAGGGGGTTAGTACACACCAGGGGGGTCATCATAGGTCACTGCTGTCTTGACCGTCAACACCTGGGTTATTACGGCCCAGACACAAAGTAAACAACAACAATGGCGGCCGATCAGCTGTTGTGAACCCACGTGGAGGAGGGAGGTGTAGAGGGGGAAATTAGCGGATATTAAAGTTCGCGGGAAGTTCAATAACCTGATGAAATACTTTAAAAAAATAAATACTTCAAAAAATATAGACAAAATAAAGTGTAATAAAACCCTGTTGCTCCTCTACCGGGAGTGATGAGGTGGAAGTGTCGAGTTAAAGGTCAATCTACGAGGAATAGTTAAAGGGGTATTATACATTATGTATCGTCGGTGTACGAGGAAGTTGTGGCGGAGGATGAAAGAGGCAGCGAGTTATTGTCTTTATTAAGGTGAGGGGAACACGTTGGCCACCTCCCGGGACCTGAGGTATTATCACGGTCTGCCTCGTCAATATACACAGATTTATTACGTGGAAGATAACTTTTGTAACCACCTAAGTGTAGTTTGTTGACAGGGATGACGTCATTGCTATCCTACCCCCACCCCCCCCAAAGAAAACAAAGTGCGGGAGTATGGCGCACTGTGGACTTATTTCCGACTTGTGTTGAAAACTTGTGATGTATATAAAAAAAACCTCCTTGTTTAGCGAATTAGTGGCAAGTGAAATTAGGCCAAACTGGGAGTTTTGTGTGGCGGGAAAACTAACGATGGAGGTTTAGTTTAAACATTACGCGGGAAATGGCGGGAAACGACGATTTAGGGAGCTGTATTTCCCGCCACATGACCTGAGTTTAGCAGATAAAAGTTAATGATAATGGCGCCTGGCGGGACATTTTAGCATATTAAATATATGAGCCGGGGGTCGTGACCCTACACCCACCTTAACTGATAACTTATTAGAGATAAGATTATAACAACTACACAAGGCAAGAAGTACCATAACGTGAAGCGCGCGCACACACACACACACACACACACACACACACACACACACACTACTACTACTACTTTGCTGTCACTCAGAATCGAGTATGATGATCATCCAGCTATGGTAAAATGAGATGAGTTATTTGGGATGTCACCGAGGTTAGTGAGTTATGAGGTGACTAAAGAGGCCGATACGGGACCGGCAGCGTCGTCCACATTCGTTGCACATGTGGAGGGCTCCATCTACTGTGGGAGGGACGGTGGCAGCGTTTTTCCGACGTTGGCGCTTATCTGCCTCGGTTTGCAGTCGGGCTAACTCGAAAGTATTGACACCTTCCGGTGTGGTGCTCCGAGCGTTATGATGTGAAGTAATCGCCTACCAGGTGAAGGGGTCGATTTGGGACCTTTTCAGGTTTGTTTTAAGACTATCCTTATACCTTTTCAATTGCCCACCAGCATTACGTTTACTATTCGTTAGGTGACTGTAAAGTAGCTGCTTTGGCAGTTTACTGTCGTCCATGCGGGTAACATGGCCAGTCCAACGTAGTTGTTCATGGATAATGGTAGCCTCGATGCTCCTGCAGTCGGTGTCAGCAAGAATGCTGGAATTTGATCTCTTGCCTTCCCAGCGAACTCGGAGGATGGAACGTAGAATACGTTGGTGGGAGTATTCAAGTGCCTTGAGGTGCCTCCTGTATGTGACCCATGTCTCACTGCCATATAGTAGGGTGGGCAGGACCACTGCTCGATATACGTGCAGCTTTGTGGATAATTTCAGCTCCCTACAGCTGAAGACACGATTTCGGAGTCCGCCCAAGGCGTGAGATGCACATCTGATCCGATGCTGAATTTCTTCATCGATGTCTGCGGTGGTGGACAGGTGGGAGCCGAGATACCGAAAGTGGGCAACATTAGAGAGGGTGTGCATACGCGTCTGCATAGGTGTTCAGGATCTCCTGTAGGTCGTGTTCAGTGTGAGCAACAAGGGTGAGGTCGTCTGCATACTGAAGTTCAGTAATGGAAGCTGCCGACACCTTTGTTCTTGCCTAAAGTCGTCTTATGTTGAAAAGACCCCCCTTTACCCGGTACTCGATGTTCACCCCGCTGGCTAAATTAGCACTGGCACGGGTAAGGAAGGCAGCCAAGAAGATGGAAAAGAGAGTGTGTGCCAGTACACACCCCTGGCTAACCCCTGTTTGGATGGGGAAGAACTCTGACTGGGTGCCCTTGTGCAGGACACTGCCGTTCATGCCATCATGGAGTTGCCTCACAATGGCGATGAATTTTGGTGCAGCCAAAACGGCTGAGGGTCCACCAGAGGGCTTCCCTGTTGACCGAGTCGAAAGCCTTAGTTAAGTCGATGAAAGCCATGTACAGGTCACGAGGCTGTTCTCTGCACTTTTCCTGTATCTGGCAGGCAGCAAAGATCATGTCAGTGGTGCCACGTGATGGTCTAAAACCACATTGAGATTCTGGGAGGAAGTTTTCCGCCTCAGGAAGAAGTCTGTTTAGGAGGACTCGGGCTATAATCTTACCAGCTACGGACAGCAGCGAGATCCCACGGTAGTTGCCACAGTCTGACCGGTCTCCTTTGTTCTTATAAATATTGACAATGGAGGCGTCTTTAAGAGCGTGGGGGATTTCCTCCTTTTCCCATATATTCTCCAGGAGAGAGTGGAGACGGCTGGCAAGCAGAGGTCCTCCTGCTTTATACATCTCGGCTGGGATTCCATCAGGCCCTGAGGTTTTGTTATTTTTCATCTGTTTGATGGTAGTAACTACCTCATCCAGGGATGAAGGATAACTAAGGTGGGTCAGCGCTGGATGCTGAGGGACCTGCTGGGTAGTCAGGAGATCCACATCGGTGTTTCGGTTGAGCAATGAATGGTAGTGCTCTTTCTAGCGCTGAAGGAGGCCTTCATCGTCTTTAATTATGTGGTTATCGTCAGATGAGCGGAGGGTGACTGGCCCATAAAATGCTTTAGTGGAAATGAAAAATTCGCGCATCTTGTGCTGATCTGCAAGTTTTTGTGCTTCACTTGCTTTATTTTTAAGCCAGTCGTTCTTTAGATTGCAAAGTTCCCAATGGGCTGCCGCTTTCTTCTTGCGGAAGGTATCAGCTTTGGTTCGAGACTGAGGGTTATTCTGCCAGTCAGTAAAAGCAGCAAGTTTATCGTCGAAGTGTACTTTGATTGCCTCGTCATTTTCATCAAACCAGTCCTGATGTATTCTTTTGGTCTGGCCGAGGGTCTCTGTCTGCGGGTCTTTGTCATAACAGTATTAAAGAGTATCCCATTCGGCACTGGGATTCACGTTGTTTGCTGTTGGGTTGTTTATAAGCCCATGTTCGAGCTGCTCTCTGAAAGCATGTGCTATCGCTGGATCCTGCAGACGCTTAGTATTAAAACCTCTTCTGGAGGCTTGTTGCCGTCGCCGTTTTTGGGGCAACGTGAAGTGAGCTTGGATCTGACAGATCGATGATCAGTGTCACAGTGGTCTGGAGCCACACATGGCACGGGTATTGAGAGGAACATCTCGGCGATCTCTTTATCTGACAATGATGTAGTCGCCAGAGATGCCAGTGTTTGGATCGTGGGTACTTGCCACGATCGCCAGGCTGTCGGCCTGCCTAAACAAGGTGGTGATGATAGGGGAGGTTGTGAGCAGCACACTTGCTACCCAGGGAGGAGTAGGCCGTTGGAATTACACTTGCCTAGTCCATTTTCTCCCTATGAGTTCCTGCCAAATGTTAGCATCTCTGCTACTCTGGCATTGAAGTCGCCAGGAGCACACACACACACACACACACACACACACACACACACACACACACACACACACACACACACAGAAAACAGGAACAGAAGAGCATAGGGGAGGGGAAACAATAAGGAAAAAAACATTGCAATGCCGAAAAATAAACTTATAACTCTTGACCTTTGACCTTCATTACTCGGGATCACTGTAATGATGTCATGACCTTGTTATTGACCCAAGAGACACGGAAATGAAGGTCAGTTGAAATTATCTTCCGGGCGCTGCTGAGTTACGGCTGTTCACCACAACACCGCGGGAACAAGTAAGAGCACACAAGACGGATTACAACAGCACGACGCAGCATTAGACTCGAGCGATAATGTATTGCAGCAGATCACAGCAGGGAAGCACAGCACCAGGTCACATCACAAATCACCAGATCACAGCACAGGAGATCATAATACCAACTTAATGCACATCACAGAACAACAAAGTACCTACAGGTGACATCACAACACATCATAATTCCAGACTACACATCACAGCACAACACAGCATAGTACCAGACCACACCACATCACAACACATCACAACACACAGTACCAGACCACACCACAACACCACACAACACACTACACCACACCACATTACACCATTCCACACCACACCACCATATGGGAGAGAGGGAGGCAGGTCATATATCCCGGGTGCACCATTATATTGTTCTTCACTGTGAGGAAATTGTCACCAATTCCTGGACCACCGCCAGTCCTCCCCTCCTCTCACCCTTTTGGTGGTGGGGAGGGGAGGTGAGGGGAGAAGAGAGAGGGAGAGGTAAGGTAAAGAGGGAGAGAGAGGAGTAGACTGCATCTTATAATGAGGGGGGGAGAAATGGGAAGGGGGAAGAGAGGGGTGAGGCAAAGGGGAAAGGAAAGAGAGAGAGAGAGCGAGAGAGAGTGGTACTGCAGCTTATAACGAGAGGAAGGGAAGGGGAGATGGGGAGATGGAAGGGGAGAGGCAAGGATGGAGAATTTTACTGCAGTTTATAACAAGGGAGGGAGATATGGGGAGAAAGGTGAGAGGAGGAGGGGAGAGGAGATGGGGAGAAGAGAGGGGAAAGGTGAGGAGTGGGGGAGAAGAGGAGAGAGATAAAGATGGTAATAGAGCACTCATGATAAGTGAAGGACAGGAAAATGAAGGAAGGGGAGGAGAGGGGAGGAGGTAGAGGGGAAAATGAAGGAAGGGGAAGGAGAGGGGTGAGGGAGGTAGAGAAATGAAGGAAGGGAAGGAGTAAGATGAGAGGAGAGAAACAATTGGAGATATCTCTAGTGGCAATGTGGAGAGGAGGAGATGGGGTGGTGAAGAGGAGACCTTGAGGGGGAGCATAGCTGATGATGTAACTGGTAGGAGAGAGGAGATAGTGGAAGGAAGAGGAAAGAGGGAGAGTGGAAGGGGGGCAACAACTAGTAAATAGCCCTTGTAATGGAGAGGAAGGGGGGTGGGGAGAGGAAAGGAAGGAAAGCAAGGGAAAGGAGGAGAAGCAAATGATGGGAGGGAGGAATATTTAGTACTACTGCATCTTATGAGTGTGTGTGTGAGAGAGAGAGAGAGAGAAGAGCCGCCCGTCTAATAAAAAGTACAAGTGATTAATGTAATTAGACAAAGGCTCACTGACTTGAGAGAGAGAGAGAGCGCACAATATTCGCTAGTATTCCTGGGCGAGACATTTAAGACCAGCTGGAAACAGTTTATGTATTTCGTTTACATAATTGTTTATAAGGATTCACCGACGCCGCTGCCAAGTGTCTCACCAGAGGTTATCGACCCTTGTTTTGGAACTTATCTCTACTGCCAGGCGTAAGACCTTACATACATACACACACACGAATGTTAAGTAAATTCTATTTCAATGTAATATTTACTTCTTACTTCTTAAATACCATTATTCTTGAAGAGGCATTAAGTTTTTATTAACTAACCTAAGGAATTTGTTTCGTGTTTACAATTGCTATGAGTATCTAATGGTTAAGACATTGAGGAGGACCTGACTGACGTTCACACACACTGAACGCCGCGTCAGGTTTGTTTAACCTTTCTGAAGACGCCGAGTCGCCAATCACTCTCCTGGGTTGACTCGGTCTTAGGCTGGTGCATCCGTGATCGATCAGGAATTGATTTGCGTTTTGTAATCCGTCAGATATGCGTCGGTGGTGTACGTACAGCTGCTGAGTCACTCGAGTGGTGCTTAGCGGGAAAAATCCTACAGGGGAACTTTTCACGGGCTCCACAGTACATCACGACCTCCAAGAGATGATGGTCGTGTTGTTGACTATAACTAATAACTTTCTTCGCGTTTATACAATACTTATTCAATAAATTAATGCATTAACTCCCCTATGTACTATAAATAATTATTCGTCATTAACACTCCATAAAGTAATTAAAAATGAAAACAATTTAATAAACGTCAGTACTTCACAGATGGTCAAGACCACACAAATTAACATTGTATTCCTCCGCCACTCATTTCCTTACTATAAAAACTAGTCCCACTAATACACTTTCAAATAAAAAATAATAATTACGAACAACACAGTCAACATTGTATTCCTCCGCCACTCATTTCCTTACTATAAAAACTAGTCCCACTAATACACTTTCAAATAAAAAATAATAATTACAACAACACAGTCAACATTGTATTCTCCGCCACTCATTTCCTTACTATAAAAACTAATCCTTCAAATAAAAAATAATAATTACGAACAACACAACATTATTCTCCCCACTCATCCTACTATAAAAACTAGTCCCACTAATCCACTTTCAAATAAAAAATAATAATTACGAACACCACAGTCAACATTGTATTCCTCCGCCACTCATTTCCTTACTATAAAAACTAGTCCCACTAATACACTTTCAAATAAAAAAATAATAATTACGAACACCACAGTCAACATTGTATTCCTCCACTCATTTCCTTACTATAAAAACTATCCCTATACACTTTCAAATAAAAAATAATAATTACGAACACAGTCAACATTGTATTCCTCCGCCACTCATTTCCTTACTATAAAAACTAGTCCCACTAACACACTTTCAAATAAAAAAATAATAATTACGAACACCACAGTCAACATTGTATTCCTCCGCCACTCATTTCCTTACTATAAAAACTAGTCCCACTAATACACTTTCAAATAAAAATAATAATAATTACGAACAACACAGTCAACATTGTATTCCTCCGCCACTCATTTCCTTACTATAAAAACTAGTCCCACTAATACACTTTCAGATAAAAATATATTAATTACAATGACAGTAGGTAGAATCTAGGTAAAATTTAGGTAGAATCTAGGTAAAATTTAGGTAGAATCTAAATAAAGTTCAGGTAGAATCTAGGTCATGAATCTATCACCATCTGTTGTTAAGTGCAGGTATCTAGTTAAGGTCGAGTCACCGTGTAATTTGGTCGCTCTTTCAGGTGTGTAAACTTTTGTGTGTTAGTGTAAGTCAATCAGGCAGATGGAGTCTTTTAGATTGAGTTTCACAGAATATTTAACGTATGGACCTTTGAGTGAGAGAGAGAGAGAGAGAGAGAGATACGAGTTAGAAAATGAGACAGTGAGAGAAAATGAGAGAGAACGAAGTGACTCAGGGAGAAAGGAAAGTGAGACGGTAAGAGAAATGTGAGACAGTGAGTGAAAAATGAGACAGAAAATGAAACAGAAAATTAGAGAGAAGGGAGAGAGAGAGAGACAGAAATGAGACAGAGAAAAAGAGATGAAAGACAGTTCATTGTACGACTTTTTTTTATTAACAACAAAAGGCCACGAGATCTTTTTTTACTCTCAGTCACTCTCCTGACTCTCAATCACTCTCCCGACTCTCAATCACTTTCCTGACTCTCAATCACTTTCCTGACTCTCCTCCTCTCCTGACTCTCAATCACTCTCCCTGACTCTCGATCACTCTCCTGACTCTCGATCACTCTCCTGACTCTCACTCCTCTCCTGACTCTCAATCACTTTCCCTGACTCTCATCCACTTTCCTGACTCTCAATCACTTTCTCTGACTCTCAATCACTTTCCCTGACTCTCGATCACTTTCCCTGACTCTCGATCACTCTCCTGACTCTCGATCACTCTCCCTGACTCTCGATCACTCTCCTGACTCTCGATCACTCTCCTGACTCGATCACTCTCCCGACTCTCACTCCTCTCCTGACTCTCAATCACTTTCCCTGACTCAATCACTTTCCTGACTCTCGATCCTCCTCCTGACTCTCGATCCTCTCCCTGACTCTCGATAACTCTCCTGACTCTCACCACTCTCCCTAACTCTCAATCCACTCTCCTGACTCTCCTCACTCTCCTGACTCTCAACTCCTCTCCCCCGACTCTCCTCACTCTCCCTTATTCTCACACACTCTCCCTGACTCTCCTCACTCTCCCTGACTCTCAACTCACTCTCCCGACTCTCACTCACTCTCCCTTAGTCTCACACACTCTCCCTGACTCTCGATAACTCTCCCTGACTCTCAATCCTCTCCTGACTCTCACTCCTCCCTGACTCTCCTCCACTCTCCCTGACTTTCGATCACTCTCCCTGACTCTCGATCACTCTCCCTGACTCTCGATCACTCTCCTGACTCTCAATCCTCTCTGACTCTCAATCCTCCTCACTGACTCCTCCTCTCCCTAACTCTCGATCCTCTCCCTGACTCTCAATCACTCTCCCTGACTCAATCCTCTCCTGACTCTCAATCCTCCCCTGACTCCTCAATCACTCTCCCGTCTCGATCCTCTCCCTGACTCTCAATCCTCCTCTGACTCTCAATCTACTCTCCTGACTCTCATCACTCTCCTGACTCTCACTCCTCCCCTGACTCTCCGATCCCACTCTCCCTGACTCTCAATCCTCTCCTGACTCTTAATCACTCTCCCTGACTCTCAATCACTCTCCCTAACTCTCAATCACTCTCCCTGACTCTCAATCACTCTCCTGACTCTCGATCACTCTCCATGACTCTCAATCACTCTCCCTGACTCTCACAGCCTCTTAATCACTTCTCCTCTGACATCCACCCCCCATTTCCCCTTCCTTCCCCCCATCCCTCTCACCCACTTTCACCTCCTTTTCACCCCTCACCCCTCTCTCCACCCCCCCCAGCCTCTCACACTGGCCGGTTCATCAGACATGCACAGAACAATCAAGGGTGGCTGACTAACGCGATAATTACCACACACACACACACACACACACACACACACACACACATATATATATACGTACACAGTCATACATACACAAGACATACAGTCATTCCATGTTGTCATATAAACAGGACCAAGAAACCCATATACATCTGTGTGGCTGTAATGAGAGAGAGAGAGAGAGAGGAGAACATCTCCTCAGTTGTCTCACCAACAATAAGACAAAAGAATATACAAAAAAAAACACTCGTGAAAAAAGACGAAAATAAGAGACCAAAAACGACCTGACAAAACACGCAAAAAAAAAAAAAAAAAAAAAAAAAAAAAAAAAAAAGACGAAATAAAAGAAAATTAAAACATTAAAAAAGACCAAATTAAATATAAATAATAAACAATTCATAATCACCACAAAACCACCCAAAACCACCAAAACCACCTACAAACCACCACAAAACCACACCCCAAAACCACACCCAAAACCACAAACCCACACCCACAAAACCACCAAAAACCCACACCTACAAAACCACAAACCCACACCCACAAAACACCACAAAACCCACACCTACAAACCACAAAACCACACCACAAAACCACAAAACCCACACCTACAAAACCCAAAACCCACACCTACAAAACCACCAAAACACACCTACAAAACCACAAAACCCACACCTACAAAACCACCACAAAACCCACACCTACAAACCACCACAAAAACCCACACCTACAAAACCACCACAAAACCCACACCTACAAAACCACCACAAAACTCCACACCTACAAAACCACCACAAAACCCACACCTACAAAAACCACCACAAAACCCACACCTACAAAAACCACCACAAAACCCACACCTACAAAACCACCACAAAAACCCACACCTACAAACCACCACAAAAACCCACACCTACAAAACCACCACAAAACCCACACCTACAAAACCACCACAAAAACCACACCTACAAACCACCACAAAACCCACACCCACAAAAAACCACCCAAAACCCACACCCTAAAAACCACCACAAACCCACACCTCAAAAACCACAAAACACCAAAAACCACACAAAAACCCACACCTACAAAACCACCACAAACCCACACCTACAAAAACCACCAAAACCCACACCTACAAAACCACCACAAAAACCCACACCTAAAAACCACCAAAAACCCACACCTACAAAACCACAAAACCCACACTACAAAACCACCACAAAACTCCACACCTACAAAAACCAACCACAAAACCCACACCTACAAAACCACCACAAAAACCCACACCCTAAAACCACCACAAAACCACACCTACAAAACCACAAACCCACACCTACAAAACCACCACAAAACCCACACTCACAAAACCACCACAAACCCACACCCACAAAAACTACCACAAAACCCACACCTACAAAACCACTACAAAACCCACACCTACAAAACCACACAAAACCCACACTGCAAACCACCACAAAACCACCACAAAACAAAAACCCACTACAAACCACCACAAAACCCCACACCTACAAAACCACCACAAAAACCACACCTACAAAACCACCACAAAAACCCACACCTACAAAACCACACAAAAAACCCACACCTACAAAACCACCAAAAAACCCACACCTACAAAAACCACCACAAAAACCCACACCTACAAACCACCACAAAACCCACACCTACAAAACCACTACAAAACCCACACCCCACAAAACTACACAAAACCCACACCACAAAACCAACAAAACCCACACCTACAAAAACCACCACAAAACCCACACCTACAAAACCACCAAAAACCCACACCTACAAACCACCACAAAAACCCACACCTACAAAAACCACCACAAAACTCCACACCTACAAAAACCACCACAAAACCCACACCTACAAAACCACAAAACCCACACCTACAAAACCACCACAAAACCACACCTACAAACCACCACAAAACCCACACCTAAAACCACCACAAAACCCACACCTACAAAACCACAAACCACACCTACAAAACCACCAAAAACCCACACCTACAAAAACAACCACAAAACCCACACCTACAAAACCACCACAAAACCCACACCTACAAAACCACACACAAACACCCACCAAAAACCACCACAAAACCCACACCTACAAAACCACTCACAAAACCCACACCTACAAAACCACCACAAAACCCACACCTACAAAACCACCACAAAAACCCACACCTACAAACCACCACAAAACCCACACCTACAAAAACCAAAACCCACACACAAACACCAAAACCACACCTCAAAACCACCACAAAACCCACACCTACAAAACCACCCACAAAACCCACACCTACAAAAACCACAAAACACACACCTACAAAACCACTACCAAAAACCCACACCTACAAAACCACCCACAAAACCCACACCTACAAAACCACAAAACCCACACCTACAAAACCACCACAAAACCCACACCTACAAAACCACCACAAAACCACACCTACAAAACCACTACAAAACCCACACTACAAAAATACCTACAAAACCCACACTACAAAACTACCACAAAACCCACACCTACAAAAACTACTAAAACCCACACCTACAAAACTACCACAAAACCACACCACTGCATAAAAACCTCACACTTAAAACCACAAAAACCCACACCTACAAAACCACCACAAAACCACACTACAAAAACCACCAAAAAACCCACACCTACAAAAACCACTACAAAACCCACACCTACAAAACCACCACAAAACCCACACCTACAAAACCACCACAAAAACCCACACCTACAAAACCACCACAAAACCCACACCTGCAAAACCACCACAAAACCCACACCTACAAAAACCACCACAAAACCCACACCTACAAAACCACTACAAAACCCACACCTACAAAACCACCACCAAAACCCACACCTACAAAACCACCAAAAACCCACACCTACAAAAACCACAAAACCCACACCTACAAAACCACCACAAAACCCACACCTACAAAACCACCACAAAAACCCCACACCTACAAAATCACCACAAAACCCACACCTACAAAACCACTACAAAACCCACACCTACAAAACCACCACAAAACCCACACCTACAAACACCACAAAAACCCACACCTGCAAAACCACCACAAAACCCACACCTACAAAACCACCACAAAACCCACACCTACAAAACCACTAAAAACCCACACTTCCAAAAACTACAAAACCCATAAACCACACAAAACCCACACTACAAAACCACAAAAACCCACCAACCACAAAACACAAAAACCACTACAACCAAAAACACACAAACCACCAAAAACCAACAAACCACAATATAATATTCAGCTTGTAAACCTTGACATCTCGGTAAATAAGATCTGAGGCTTGTATCTGGGGAGGAGGAAGAAAGAGGAGGAGAGGAGGGGAGGAGGAAGAAGAAAGGGGGAGGAGGAAGAAGAAAGGGGGAGGAGAGGAAGAAAGAAAGGAGGCGGAAGAGAGAAGGACGCCTACCAGCCACTAATGTGTTATCTGACCAAACCTGACCATCCAGGACTATTTGACCCCCTTCTCCTCCCTCCTTCCTCCCTCCCACTCCCCATTTTCATTCCCCACCCCCATCTTTTCCCCTTTCTTCCCTCCTCTTCTTCCCTCTACCTTACCTTCCATTCTCATCCCTTCTCCCTCACCTCTTCCCTCCCCTCCCCCTTGCCCTTCCTCTCCCTCCTTTCTCCCTCACCTCTTCCCTCCTCCCCCCCCTTGCCTTCCCTCCCTCCTTTCTCCCTTACCTCTTCCAATCCCTTCTCTCTTCTTCCTCCCCCTCTCCTTTTCCACCCTTTCCTTTCTCCTCTTCCTTCCTCTCCTCTTATCTCTTCTCCTCTTTCCTCCTCTCCTTTATCAGCCTATCCACCTATCCTTATCCTAGCTATCCTCCAGTGTCTGCCTGTCTAATTTGTTTACCTGTCCATCTGTCTACCTGCCTGCTTGTCTGTCTGTCCACAGCATTAGAAGGTCGTCCGCTATAAAAAGCCATCATCCCCTCAGGTGTGTCACATATAGCGGACCCTCGATATAACGGACTTTCTCTCCCTATGGCCCGTTAAAAGAGGTTTCATATACTAACTGACCCTCGATATAACGGACTTTCTCTCCCTATGGCCCGTTAAATAGAGGTTTCTTATACTAACCGACCTCGATATAACGGACTTTCCTCTCCCCGGTCCGTTAAATAGAGGTTTCATATACTAACGGACCCTCGATATAACGGACTTTCCTCTCTCCTATGGTCCGTTAAATAGAGATTTCATATACTACGGACCTCGATATAACGGACTTTCTCTCTCCATGGTCTAAATAGAGGTTTCATATAACTGACCCTCGATATAACGGACTTTCCTCTCCTCATGGTCCGTTAAATAGAGATTTCATATACTAACGGACTCGATATAACGGACTTTCCTCTCCCTATGGTCCGTTAATGAGATTTCACATACTAACTGACCTCGATATAACGGACTTTCCCTATGGTCTTAAATAGAGGTTTCATATACTAACTGACCGATATAACGGACTTCCTATGGTCCGTTAAATAGAGATTTATATACTAACGGACTCGAATAACGGACTTTCCTCTCCTATGAGTCCGTTAGAGGTTTCACTGTAGTCAAGGAGGCCGTGGGTTCCAAGACGCCGAGGTTTCAAGGCTGGTTCCTGGGTTCCTGGGTTCAAGACAGGTTCAAGACGAGGCCGGGTTCAAGACGAGGCCGGGTCAGACGAGGCCGAGGGTTCAAGACGAGACCGAGGGTTCAAGACGAGGCCAATGGTTCAAGACGAGGCTGGTTCAAGACGAGGGTTCCTGACGAGGCCGAGGGTTCAAGACGAGACCAGGTTCAGGACAAGGCCGTGGGTTCCAGACGAGGCCGAGGGTTCAAGACGAGGCCGAGGGTTTCAGACGAGGCCGAGGGTTCAAGACGAGGCCGTGGGTTCAAGACGAGGCCGTGGGTTCAAGACGAGACCGTGGGTTCAAGACGTGGGTTCCTGACGAAGGTTCCTATATTCCCGTTCCATAGTGTTCCAAAAATATAATTCTCAAGATCCTTCAGGAGTTTTTCTCAAATGGCTGAAGGATTATGATCAGTCCCGGCCCCGATTATTGCCTCCCGTGTAATGTCGAGTCTGCCGGAATTCGATTATCGAGTAATTAGTCAGAATTTTTGCATCGTCCTCCTCCGGTTGGAAACTTGGATGGCGTCCGTAACACAATTTTGTCTTCATATTTTTTTTCCAGAAGAGTTTGGTAATTCAATAACAAATCTACAACCTTCCCTTACCTCCCTACTCCCCCTCTCTCTCTCTCTTTCTCCTTTCCTACCCCCATCTCTCCTTCCATTCCTGTTCCTCCATTTCTTCCCGCCTTCTCTGCCCTCAAAACCTCCATCCCAACCCTCTTTCCCTTTCTCTGCCCGCCTCTCTCTCTCTCTGCCCTCCTTCCCTTTCTCCTCCCCCTCCCTCCCTCCCTCTCCTCTCGGTTCCAATAACGCCATGTTTTATTTTCACCGTTGATGTTAATATAATTTGATGTTACTTTGACCTGATCATGTGACTTACTTGTTTCAGGAAAAATTAAACAAAACCAAATAACATAGTTGGTGGTTGATGACGTCTGAGAAAGTTGTACAGAAAGGGATTATAAACGGAGGAAAAAGTTCTGTTGTTGTTGTTGGTTGTGGAAGGTTGTAAGTAAACAAGTAATGAGATTGTAGTTGTTGTTGGTGTTGTTGGTTGAGGTTGCTTCTGGTTGTGGAAGGTTGTAAGTAAACAAAACCGGAGTAAATGTTGTTGTTGTTGAGGGTTATAACACACTGTATGCTGTGGTGGGTCTGTCCACAGCACACTAAACACAGCGTCTCACAGGGGGCACAGCACAGCATCGACGGGTGAGCCAGACAGCATAAACACAGCGATAAAACAGCACCATCACAGTTATGCCACAGCACCACCACCATCTCCCACCACAGCACCACACCATCTCCTCACCACAGCACCACACCATCTCCTCACCACAGCCACCCATCTCCCCACCACAGCACCACCACCATCCCCACCACAGCACCACCACCATCTCCCTCACCACAGCACCATCACCATCCCCACCACAGCACCACCACCATCCCCCACCACAGCACCACCACCATCCCTCACCACAGCACCACCACCATCTCCTCACCACAGCACCACCACCATCCCCACCACAGCACCACACCATCTCCCCACCACAGCACCACCACCATCCTCACCACAGCACCACCAATTCCCCACCACAGCACCACCACCTGTCCCTCACCACAGCACCACCACCATCCACTCCACCACAGCACCAACCACCATCCACTCACCAATCATCACCCCAGTCTCCACCACAGCACCACAACCATCTCCTCACCACAGCAACCACCACCATCTACTCACCACAGCACCACCACCATCTCTCACCACAGCACCACCACCATCTCCTCACACAGCACCACCACCATCTCTCACCACAGCACCACCACCATCTCCTCACCACAGCCCCCACCATCCTCCTCACCACAGCACCATCACCATCTCCTCACAGCACCACCACCATCTCCTCACCACAGCACCACCACCATCTCCCCCACCATCTCCTCACCACAGCACCACCATCTCCTCACACCACAGCACCACACCATCTCCTCACCACAGCACCACCACCATCTCCTCACCACAGCCCCATCCTCACCCAGCACCATCACCATCTCCTCACCACAGCACCACCACCATCTCCTCACCAAGCCCATCACCATCTCCTCACCACAGCACCACCACCATCTCCTCACCACAGCACCACCACCATCCTCACCACAGCACCACCACCATCTCTCCTCCACAGCCCACCACCATCTCCTCACCACAGCACCACCACCATCTCCTCACCACAGCACCACCATCTCACTCACCACAGCACCATCTCTCACCCAGCACCACCACCATCTCCTCACCACAGCACCACCACCATCTCCCACCGCAGCACCACCACCATCTCCTCCACCACAGCACCACCACCATCTCCTCCACCATCTCCTCACACGCACCCCCTCCCCACAGCACCACCACCATGTCCTCACCACAGCACCACACATCTACTCACCACAGCCCCACCACCATCTACTCACACCACAGCACCACCACCATCTCCTCACCACAGCACCCACCATCTCCTCACCACAGCACCACCACCATCTCTCCACAGCACCACCACCATCTCCTCACCCACAGCACCATCTCCTCACAGCACCACCACCATCTCCTCCACCCACCACCATCTCCTCACCACAGCACACCACCACCATCTCCACCCACAGCACCACCACCATCTCCTCACCCACCACCACCAACTCCTCACCACAGCACCACCATCTCCTCACCACAGCACCACCTATCTCCTCACCACAGCACCACCACCATCTCCTCACCACAGCCACCACCATCTCCTCACCACAGCCCACCACCATCTACTCACCACAGCACCACCACCATCTCCTCCACCACACCTCCCCCACCATCTCTCACCACAGCACCACCACCATCTCCTCACCACAACCACCCCCCCACCTCAGCACCACCACCATCTCCTCACCACCACCATCTCCACCACCATCTCCTCACCAGCACCACCACCATCCTCCACCACAGCACCCACCATCCTCCAACCACCATCTCCTCCACAGCACCACCACCATCTCCTCACCACACGCCACCACCACCATCTCCTCACCACACCATCTCCAACACACCATCTCTCACCACAGCACCACCATCTCCTCCCACAGCACCACCACCATCTCCTCACCACAGCACCACCACCACTCCTCACCCCACAGCACCACCACCATCTCCTCCACCACAGCACCACCACCATCTCCTCACCACAGCACCACCACCATCTCCTCACCCACAGCACCACCTCTCCTCACCACAGCACCACCACCAACTCCTCACCACAGCACCACCACAACTCCTCACCACAGCACCACCACCAACTCTCACCACAGCACCACCACCATCTCCTCCCACCACAGCACCACCACCATCTCTCCACCCACAGCACCACCACCAACTCCCCACAGCACCACCACCAACTCCTCCCACAGCACCACCACCATCTCCTCACCACAGCACACCCATCCTCCTCACACCACCATCTCCTCCCACCACCATCTCCTCCACCACCTCACCACCACCACATCCCCTCACAACACCCCCCATCCTCACCCAGCCCCACCACCTCTCCTCACCACCACCATCTCCTCACCACCTCCACCCCATCCTCACCATCCACCACCATCTCCTCACACCACCATCTCCTCACCACCTCACCACACCACCATCTCCTCACCACAGCACCACCATCTCCCACCACACCCCCACCACCCTCCATCCACCATCTCCTCCACCACCACCATCTCCTCACCACCTCACCCACCACCACCATCTCCTCACCACCTCCCACCACCATCTCCTCACCCACAGCACCATCTCCTCACCCCACACATCTCCTCCACCACAGCACCATCTCCTCACCACAGCACCACCACCATCTCTCCTCACATAGCACCACCACCATCTCCTCACCACAGCACCATCTCCTCACCACAGCACCATCTCCTCACCATAGCACCATCTCCTCACCACAGCACCATCTCCTCACCACCCATCTCCTCACCACAGCACCATCTCCTCACCACACAGCACCATCTCCTCACACCACAGCATGATGTAATAAGGGAGGTAGACGGCCTGGCTGAGAAACTCTCTCTTCTTGTCCAAACTGAAGAAGGAAATGAGGTTGTCTCCAGTCCCCTCCCTCCCTCCAACCCCCCCTCCCCCTCCTCCTCCTTTACCTCCTCCCTACATTGGCGAGGCACACACACACACACACACACACACACAAAGAAGGATCGCTTACAACAATATTTCCACTCCCTTAAAAATATCATTAATTTTATCTCTTTAAAGTATTACCTGTTTAAAGTATTACCTGTTTAAAGTATTACCTGTTTAAAGTATTACCTGTTTAAAGTATTACCTGTTTAAAGTATTACCTGTTTAAAGTATTACCTGTTCAAAATATTACCTGTTTAAATTTTATCTCTTTAAAATATTACCTGTTTAAAGTATTACCTGTTTAAAGTATTACCTGTTTAAAGTATTACCTGTTTAAAGTATTACCTGTTCAAAATATTACCTGTTTAAATTTTATCTCTTTAAAATATTACCTGTTTAAGTATTACCTGTTTAGTATTCTTTAAAAGTATTACCTGTTTAAAATAACCTGTTTAAAGTATTACCTGTTAAGTATTACCTGTTTAAAGTATTACCAATGATTTAAAAGTATTACCTGTTTAAAGTATTACCTGTTTAAAGTATTACCTGTTCAAGTATTACCTGTTCAAGTATTACCTGTTTAAGGTATTACCTGTTTAAAGTATTACCTGTTTAAAGTATTACCTGTTTACAATATTACCTGTTAATACCTGTTAAAGTATTACCTGTTTAAAAGTATTACCTGTTTAACATATTACCTGTTTAAAGTATTACCTGTTTAAGTATATTATTACCTGTTTAAAGTATTACCTGTTTAAAAATACCTGTTTAAAAGTATTACCGTTTAAAAATACCTGTTTAAAGTATTACCTGTTTAAAAATACCTGTTAAAATATTACCTGTTTAAATATTACCTGTTTAAAAGTATTACCTGTTTAAAGTATTACCTGTTTAAAAGTATTACCACCATTCAAGTATTACCTGTTTAAGTATTACCTGTTTAAATATTACCTGTTTAAAGTATTACCAGTTTAAGTATTACTTATAGTTACCTGTTTAAAGTATTACCTCTGTTTAAAGTAATACCTGTTTAAAAGTATTACTGAAAAAATATACCTGTTTAAGAAGTACCTGTTTAAAAGTATTACCTGTTTAAAAGTATTACCAGTTTAAAACCTTAAAGTATTACCAGTTTAAAAGTAATACCTGTTTAAGTATTACCTGTTTAAAATTACTTAAGTATTATTAAAAACCAGTATTACCAAATATTACCTGTTAAATTACCTGTTTAAGTATTACCTGTTTAAGTATTACCATTTAAAAAAAAGTATACCTGTTTAAGTATTACCTGTTTAAAAGTATTACCTGTTTAAAATATTACCTGTTTACAGTATTACGTGTTAAAGTATTACCTGTTTAAAGTATTACCTGTTTAATGTATTACCTGTTTAATGTATTACCTGTTTAAGTATTACCTGTTTAAGTATTACCTGTTTAAGAAACCATAGTGACCATTACTTGTTTAAAAGTATTACCTGTTTAAGTAAAACTATTTAAGTATTACCTGTTTAAAGTATAATATTACCTGTTTACAGTATTACCTGTTTAAGTATTACCTGTTTAAAGTATTACCTGTTTAAAAGTATTACCTGTTTAAAGTATTACCTGTTTAAGTATTACCTGTTTGAAATATTACCTTTAGTATTACCTGTTTAAAGTATTTTTAAAATATTATTTAATTACATTTAAAAGTATTACCTGTTTAAGTATAACCTGTTTAAGTATTACCTGTTTAAAGTATTACCTGTTTACAGTAAAACCTGTTTAAAGTATTACCTGTTTAAAAGTATTACCTACTTAATTTACCTGTTTACAGTATTACCTGTTTATTACTACTTAAGTATTACCTATTTAATGTATTACTGCTGTACCTGTTTAGTAAAACCTATTTAAAATATTACTATTTAAATATTACCTGTTTAAAGTATTACCTGTTTAAAATATTACCTGTTTACAGTATTACGTGTTTAAAAGTATTACCTGTTTAAAGTATTACCTGTTTAATGTATTACCTGTTAAAGTATTCCTGTTTAAAGTATTACCTGTTTAAGTAATACCTGTACAATGTATTACCTGTTTAAATATTACCTGTTTACAGTAAAACCTGTAAGTATTACCTGTTTAAGTACATTAAAATATCTCATTTTAAAGTATTACCTGTTTAAAGTATTACCTGTTTAAAGTATTACCAGTTTAATGTATTACCTGTTTAAAGTATTACCTGTTTAAAGTATTACCTGTTTAAAGTATTACCTGTTTACAGTATTACCTGTTTACAATATTACCTGTTTAAAGTATTACCAGTTTAATGTATTACCTGTTTACAGTATTACCTGTTTACAGTATTACCAGTTTAATGTATTACCTGTTTACAGTATTACCTGTTTACAGTATTACCTGTTTACAGTATTACCTGTTTAAAGTATTACCTGTTTAAAGTATTACCTGTTTAAAGTATTACCTGTTTAAAGTATTACCTGTTTAAAGTATTACCAGTTTAATGTATTACCTGTTTAAAGTATTACCTGTTTAAAGTATTACCTGTTTAATGTATTACCTGTTTAAAGTATTACCTGTTTACAGTATTACCTGTTTACAATATTACCTGTTTAAAGTATTACCTGTTTAAAGTATTACCTGTTTAAAGTATTACCTGTTTAAAGTATTACCAGTTTAATGTATTACCTGTTTAAAGTATTACCTGTTTACAGTATTACCTGTTTAAAGTATTACCTGTTTAAAGTATTACCTGTTTAAAGTATTACCTGTTTAAAGTATTACCTGTTTAAAGTATTACCAGTTTAATGTATTACCTGTTTAAAGTATTACCTGTTTAAAGTATTACCTGTTTACAGTATTACCTGTTTAAAGTATTACCTGTTTAAAGTATTACCTGTTTAAAGTATTACCTGTTTAAAGTATTACTTGTTTACAGTATTACCAGTTTAAAGTATTACCTGTTTAAAGTATTACCTGTTTAAAGTATTACCTGTTTAAAGTATTACCTGTTTAAAGTATTACCTGTTTAAAGTATTACCAGTTTAATGTATTACCTGTTTAAAGTATTACCTGTTTAAAGTATTACCTGTTTAAAGTATTACCTGTTTAAAGTATTACCTGTTTAAAGTATTCCCTGTTTGAAGTATTAACTGTTTAAAGTATTACCTGTTTAAAGTATTACTTGTTTACAGTATTACCTGTTTAAAGTATTACCTGTTTAAAGTATTACCTGTTTAAAGTATTACCTGTTTAAAGTATTACCTGTTTAAAGTATTACCTGTTTAAAGTATTACCTGTTCAAAGTATTAAACTACCACAACTACCACAATCGCTGTAGGTAACAGGTAACATACAATCTCCTCCTCCTACCACCACACAACCTACTTCCACCACCACAGCCACAACCACCACCCCAAAAGCCACTAACCACCACTATCATCAACCACCACACTAATGACCAGATCCCCATATCCATCCAACCACCTATTACAACAAACTCCGATTTTCTCCCCCTAACCACCGCCTACCACCATCCACCACCCCCTACCACAATCCACCACCCCTTACCACAATCCACCACCCCTTACCAACCATCCACCACCACCAACCACTATCCACTACCACAACTCCTCAACCACTCTTTACCATCATCCATCACCCCCTACCACCATCCACCAGCCCCAATTAATGACCACACCAACACAACAACACCCCATCCCCCCCCTCCTTCAACCCTTCCCCTCCCCCCCCCTCCCCACCTCTCCTCCGGGCCACACACACACACACACACACTGGCTCGTTCATATACAGTATTTCTCGTCTTTCGGTCAAATTCTATTGCCAGTATACAGTATTTCGCGGACCTAAAAAAAATTATATATATCTAAAAGTTTATTCATTAATGTGGATTTTCAGTGAACAAAAAAAAATGAAGGGATATATTTTTTTTATTTTATTTATTTAATTTTTTTGTAATTTCGAATAGTGGAATGTACGTTTTTTTTTTACTATATTATTATTATTATTATTATTATTATTATTATTATTTGGGTGTTATTTTGTAGTATTCGTTTGTTTGTTTGTTTGTGTGTGTGTGTGTGTGTGTGTGTGTGTGTCCATTCTCCTCCTTCATCTCTCTCCTCTTCTTTCCTTATTCGTAATTTCTCTTTCTCTCACTGTTTCTCTCTCTCTCACTGTTTCTCTCTTTCTCACTGTTTCACTTTCTCTCACTGTTTCTCTCACTGTTTCTCTTCTTCTCACTGTTTCTCACTTTCTCTCACTGTTTCTCTCTCTCACTGTTTCTCTTTCTCTCACTGTTTCTCTCTTTCTCTCACTGTTTCTCTCTTTCTCTCACTGTTTCTCTTTCTCTCACTGTTTCTCTCTCTTTTCTCTCACTGTTTCCTTTCTCACTGTTTCTCTCTTTCTCTCACTGTTTCTTCTTCTCTCACTGTTTTTCTTTCTCACTGTTTTCTCTCTTTCTCACTGTTTCTCACTTTCTCACTGTTTCTCTTTCTCACTGCTTTCCTTTCTCACTGTTTCTTCTTTTCTCTCACTGTTTCTCTTTCTCACTGTTTTCTCTTTCTCACTGTTTCTCTCTCTCTTTCTCTCACTGTTTCTTCTTCTCACTGTTTTCCTTCTTCACTGTTTTCTCTCTCTCACTGTTTCTCTCACTGTTTCTCTTTTCTCTCACTGTTTTCTTTTCTCTCACTGTTTTTCTCTTTCTCTCACTGTTTCTCTTTTCTCTCACTGTTTCTCTTTCTCTCACTGTTTTCTTCTCACTTCTCTTTCTCTCACTGTTCTTTCTCTCACTGTTTCTCTTTTCTCTCACTGTTTTCTCTTTCTCTCACTGTTTCTCTTTCTCTCACTGTTTCTCTTTCTCTCACTGTTTCTCTCTTTCTCTCTATCTCTTTATCTCTTATGCTTCTCAATAACTCTCTCCCGCTTCCCTTCTCCTCACTCTCTTCTCCGTTCTTTCTATCTCTCCTTTCTTCTTCCTCCCCAAGTCCGTTCCTTTCTCTTCCTTTTTTCTGTCTTGTTTGGCCATCCATTACTCTTCAACCCCCTCTCTCTTCCTCTCTTTTTCCTTATTTTCTCCCTCTCTTTTTTCTTTCATCCTCTTTTATTACTCTCTCTCTCTTTTCTTTTCTTGCTTCGTCTCCTCCAAATACCTTCTTTCCCCGGTACAGCAGAACAGACAACAGCAGATCAAGGGGGCGGCAGACAGCAGACAACGAAAATCTCCGCCTCAACCTCAATTCAGCTAAAGCTTAACCAACCCTAATGCTATTGAGGGGGGTTGTGGTTGGTTAGGTTAGGTTAGTTAGGTTAGGTAAAATGAGGTTAGGTTAGGTTAGTTAATCTTAGGTGAATTAAGCTGGGGTGGAGATTCTTCAGATGACAGCAGCAGCAGCATAGCAGACACCACCACTAGCAGCAGACAGTCCCAATATCATCATCAGCAGCAATAGCAGACACACCACTAGCAGCAGACAGTCCAATAGCATCATCACAGCAATAGAGACACCACCACTACGCAGACAGTCCCAATCATCACAGCAATAGCAGAACACCACAGCAGCAGACAGTCCCAATACATCATCAGCAGCAATAGCAGACACCACCACTAGCACAGAAGCATCATCAGCAGTAATAGCAGACACCACCACTAGCAGCAGACAGTCTCAATAGCATCATCAGCAATAGCAGACACCACCACTAGCAGCAGACAGTCCCAATAGCATCATCAGCAGCAATAGCAGACACCACCACTAGCAGCAGACAGTCCCAATAGCATCATCAGCAGCAATAGCAGACACCACCACTAGCAGCAGACAGTCCCAATAGCATCATCAGCAGCAATAGCAGACACCACCACTAGCAGCAGGAGCAACAGCAGACAGCAGCAGACTCAGAATACTAATGGGAGGAATATTCATGATGCTGGTGGTGGCACTGCTGACTGTTCCAATACTCTTTGTGTGGGCCCGTCCACCACCACCACCCAAACTCACGGTGAAAGCCAAGAAAGTGAAAATGATCGCCAGGGAGATGAGTGTGAAGTGAATGTACAAGTGAAAGCTAAAGTGAAAGTTATTAGTGAAAGTCTAAGTGAAAGTCTAAGTGAAAGTCGAAGTGAAAGTTATCAGTGAAAGTCGAAGTGAAAGTTATCAGTGAAAGTCGAAGTGAAAGTTATCAGTGAAAGTCTAAGTGAAAGTTATCAGAGAAAGCTAAAGTAAAAGCCTAAGTGAAGTGTAAGTTATCTGTGAGAACTAAAGTGAAAGTTATTAGTGAAAATTTATGTAAAAGCTATATGTGGAAGTTATCAATGAAAGTGTAAGTGAAAATTTAAGTGAAAGTATAGAGTTATCAGTGAAAGTCTAAGTGAGAACTAAGTGAACATTATCAGTGAAAGTCTAAGTGAAAGTTAGCAGTAAAAGTTATCAGTGAGAGTTTAAGTGAGAGCTATAGTGAAAGTCTAATTGAAATCTAAAGTGAAAGTACTGTAATTGAAAGTGGGATCAGAAGTGAAATCTATAAGTGTAAATATAAATGAAAGCTAAAGTAAGTTTTAGTGAAAATTATGATGATGTTATATATGAAAATTATAGTGAAAGTATAAGTGAAAGTTAGTTATGACGAAAATTTTAAATATGCTTTATGGTGAAAGTTATATATGGACGTTATGGTAAAAATTTGAAGAAATTTATGGTGAAAGTTAAGAGAGTTTTGGTGAAAGTTATAAGTGAAGGTCAAAGTTAAAAGTAAAATCAAAGTGAGAGTTAAAATATGATGGAAGAAGTGAAAGTAGGATTGAAATTGAATTCTAAAGAAAATTTATGATTAAAGATATCGGTGAAAGTAAAATTGAAGGAGTGAAAGTCAAATTTATAGGAAATATTAAATACGAAATGATAGTGAAAGTTAATATGAAAGTTGAGGAAAAATGAAAGTAAAAGTGAAAGATAAATTGAAAGCTACAGTAAGTTACAACCTAAAATTAAATTAAAATTAAGGTCAGAATGAAAGTAATGGTTAAAGTCAAAATAAAGGAAAGTGAAGCAAAAAAGAAAATTAATGCACTTAAAATCAAACGTCACTGAAAAAAGAAAGTAAAAAAGAAAGCAATATTGTCGTTACAGACAGAGAAAATAAAATTGTGAAAGTGAGAATTGATTACTAGAGATAAAGTGAAAGTAAAACTGAGTGCGTCAAAACAATCAAATATGAGTCTTAGTGAAAGACTGAGTGATTAAAGGGAAAGTGAGACTGACTTTCGATTAAGTGTATCCATAAGTGAGAGTGAAAGTTACTTGTAGAACTTTACAATACATATCAAAGTAAAAGTATAAGTAAAAGGTGGAGAAAGTAAGAGAAAGAGACGGTGACGGGAAGAATACGACAGAAAAATATGTTTATGACAGACAGAGAAAGTTGACGTGGAAGACAGAAAGCCAGTGGTGTAAACTAACCAGAGGTGTAAACTAGCCGGTGGTGTAAACTAGCCAGTAATGTAATCTATTATGGTGTAAACTAGCCAGTGGTGTAAACTAGCCAGTGGTATAAACTAGCCAGCGTTGTAAACTAATCTTTTATGTAAACTAGCCAGTGGTGTAAACTAGCCAGTAATGTAAACCAGCCAGTGGTATAAACTAGCCAGTGGTGTAAACTAAACTAACCTATTGTGAAGACTAGACAGTGGTGTACAGTTCATAACACAGTGGCGTCAATATGGCGCTTAATTAATAATATAAATTCCCAAATTCATTTTTTTTGACATCCAACAAAATTATCATAACCACAACTGTTAATAATAGTAATAATAATAATAATAATAATAATAATAATAATAATAATAATAATAATAATAATAATAATAATGTTAATAATAATAATAACCAACTCACCGCAAACTTGAAGAGTCATGATGAGTCAGCAAGATTTACGCCCACACACATACCTGTAAAAATAGAAAATCAGTATTAGTACATAAAAATGCTTCTTATTTCTGTGTTGTATATCACTGAATGTATATGAAACACACACACAATACGTTACTTATACACCAATAGCACCACAATCTTCATCATCCATCACCACTATCATAACTCACAACAACCACAATTAGCATCGCAACCAGTAATACTAAAATTACAACCACATCAAGCTACCAGTCTCTTAATACAACCATAATCAAAACACAACATTTCAACAACCACAACCACAACACCTCCACAACCACAACACCTCCACAACTAACATCTCAACAACCACAACACCTCCACAACCACAACAACTCTACAACCACAACAACTCTACAACCACAACACCTCCACAACCACAACACCTCCACAACCACAACAACTTACAACCACAACACCTCCACAACCACAACTAACATCCCAACAACCACAACTCTACAACCACAACACCTCCACAACCACAACTAACATCTCAACAACCACAACACTACAACCACAACACTCCACAACCACAACTCTCTCAACCACAACACCTCCACAACCACAACTAACATCTCAACAACCACAACTCTACAACCACAACACCTCCACAACCACAACTAACATCTCAACAACCACAACACTACAACCACAACACCTCCACAACCACAACTCTACAACCACAACACCTCCACAACCACAACTAACATCTCCACAACTAACATCTCTACACCACAACACCTCCACAACCACAACCAACATCTCCACAACTAACATCTCTACAACCACAACAACTCTACAACCACAACTAACATCTCCACAACCACAACACTCCACAACCACAACTAACATCTCAACAACCACAACAACACTACAACCACAACAACCACAACCACAACATCTCCACAACCACAACACCTCCACAACCACAACAACTCTACAACCACAACACCTCCACAACCACAACCAACATCTCAACAACCACAACCCACAACCACAACACTCACAACCACAACAACTCTACAACCACAACACCCACAACCACAACAACTCTACAACCACAACACCTCCACAACCACAACTAACATCTCAACAACCACAACCCACAACCACAACACCTCACACCACAACAACTACACCAACACCTCCACAACCACAACTAACATCTCAACCACAACTCCACACCACAACACCTCCACAACCACAACCAACATCTCCACAACCAACAACTCTACAACCACAACAACTCTACAACCACAACACTCCACAACCACAACACCTCCACAACACCTCCACAACCACAACTAACATCTCAACAACCAAACTCCACAACACCTCCACAACCACAACTAACATCTCAACAACCACAACAACACTACAACCACAACACCTCCACAACCACAACCAACATCTCCACAACCAACATCTCTATAACCACAACACCTCCACAACCACAACCATCTCCACAACTAACATCTCTACAACCACAACAACCTCTACAACCACAACCAACATCTCCACAACTAACATCTCTACAACCACAACAACTCTACAACCACAACTAACACCTCCACAACACAACCACAACACCCGAACCACAACACCTTCACAACCACAACAAACATCTCAACAACAACAACAACTCTACAACCACAACAACTCTACAACCACAACAACTCTACAACCACAACACCTTCACAACCACAACACCTCCACAACCACAACTAACATCTCAACAACCACAACAACTCTACAACCACAACAACTCTACAATCACAACACCTCCACAACCACAACACCTCCGCAACCACAACACCTTCACAACCACAACAAACATCTCAACAACCACAACAACTCTACAACCACAACATCTCAACAACCACAACAACTCTAAACCACAACACCTCCACAACCACAACACTCTACAACACAACACACACACCACAACACCTCCACAACACCTCCACAACCACAACCACAACACCTCCACAACCACAATCACATAACCGTGGACCATTAGTCAAGGTAATACCATGGTGACCGCCAGCAGCTGACCTCCGTCCACCAAGGTCACCGCCTCCACCACCACACCGTCCTAGGGGCCACCACCACCACCACAACACCACGACTCTCCACCATAACGACACCCGTGGCATAACACCTTCCTCCTCCGAATATTTAATTATATTAAAATCTGCTTGGGCTCTCACCACCCGGAGTTGCCAATTGGCCATTTTTAGAAATATATAAACATTTTTCTGGGGCGTACATTGGCAAGATGAATTAAACATTCCATTGAGTGTTATTGGGCGCCATTCCCGAGCCCGACAATGTTTAGTAATCAGCGGAGACACGGTGGAAACATCGTAAACATTACGGAATAATAAACATAATACAGCAAAAATGGGCGCCAAAAAATGTTGGTGTTGACGACACGACGAGGGGAATGTGTGAGAAGTTGTGTGATTGCCTGGCTCTGTGGTGGCTCTGTAGGTCCTGTGGTGGCTCTGTGGTGGCTCTGTGGTGGCTCTGTGACGGCACTGTGGTGGCTCTGTGGTGGCTCTGCACTGTGGTGGCACTGTGGTGGCTCTGTGGTGGCTTTGTGACGGCACTGTGGTGGCTCTGTGACGGCACTGGTGCTCTGTGGCGGCACTGTGGCACTGTGGTGGCTCTGTGGTGGCTTTGTGACGGCACTGTGGTGGCTCTGTGCGGCACTGTGGTGGCTCTGTGGTGTGGTTTTGTGAACACTGTGGTGGCTCTGTGGCAGTAACTGTGGCGGCACTGTGGTGGCTCTGTGGTGGCTCTGTGGTGGCACTGTGGTGGCTCTGTAACGGCACTGTGGTGGCTCTGTGGTGGCTCTGTAACGGCACTGTGGGTGCTCTGTGGTGGCTCTGTGGTGGCTCTGTGGCGGCACTGTGGTGGTTTGTAACGGCACTGTGGTGGTCTGTGGCGGCTCTGTGGTGGCTCTGTGGTGGTCTGTGGCACTGTGGTGGCACTGTGGTGGCTCTGTGGTGGCTCTGTGGTGCTTTGTGACGGCACTGTGGCGGCACTGTGGTGGCTCTGTGGTGGCTCTGTGTGGCACTGTGGTGGCTCTGTAACGGCACTGTAGGCTCTGTGGTGGCTCTGTAACGGCACTGTGGTGGCTCTGTGGTGGCTCTGTGTGTTTGTGGCAATTGTAGGTTTCAACGGCAATTGTAGGGTCTGTGGTGGTCTGTAGGGTTTGTGGCACTGTGGTTTGTGGTGGCTGGGGGTGAGGGAGGCTGGGGTGAGGGAGACTGGGGGGTGAGGGGAGGCTCGTGGTGAGGGGAGGCTGGGGGTGAGGGGAGGCTGGGGGAGTGAGGGAGGCTGGGGTGAGGGAGGCTGGGAGTGAGGGAGGCTGGGGGTGAAGGAGGCTGGGAGTGAGGGAGGCTGGGGGTGAGGGAGGCTGGGGGGAGGAGGGAGGCTGGGGTGAAGGAGGCTGGGGGTGAAGGAGGCTGGGGGGTGAGGGAGACTGGGGGTGAGGGAGACTGGGGGGTGAGGGGAGGCTGGGGGAGAGGAGGCTGGGAGGAGGGAGGCTGGGAGGAGGGAGACTGGGGGTGAGGAGACTGGGGGGTGAGGGAGGCTGGGAGGAGGGGAGGCTGGGGGTGAGGGAGGCTGGGGGTGAGGGAGGCTGGGGAGGAGACTGGGGTGAGGAGGCTGGGGTGAGGGAGACTGGGGGTGAGGGAGGCTGGGGGTGAGGGAGACTGGGGGGTGAGGGAGACTGGGGTGAGGGAGACTGGGGGTGAGGGAGGCTGGGGTGAGGGAGGCTGGGGGTGAGGGAGGCTGGGGGTGAGGGAGACTGGGGAAGAGACTGGGGTGAGGGAGACTGGGGTGAGAGGAGGCTAGGGGTGAGGGAGACTGGGGGTGAGGGAGACTGGGGGTGAGGGAGGCTGGGGTGAGGAGACTGGGGGTGAGGAGACTGGGGGTGGAGGGAGGCTGGGGGTGAGGGCTGGGAGTGAGGGAGGCTGGGGGGTGAGGGAGACTGGGGGGGTGAGGAAGGCTGGGGTGAGGGAGACTGGGGGGGTGAGGGAGACTGGGGGTGAGGGAGACTGGGGTGAGGGAGACTGGGGTGAGGGAGGCTGGGAGGAGGGAGGCTGGGGGTGAGGAGGCTAGGGGTGAGGGAGACTGGGGGGTGAGGAAGGCTGGGGGTGAGGGAGACTGGGGTGAGGAAGGCTAGGGGTGAGGGAGACTGGGGGTGAGGGAGACTGGGGTGAGGGAGGCTGGGAGTGAGGGAGGCTGGGAGGTGAGGGAGGCTAGGGGTGAGGGAGACTGGGGGTGAGGAAGGGGTGAGGGAGACTGGGGTGAGGGAGGCTAGGGGTGAGGGAGACTGGGGTGAGGGAGGCTGGGGTGAGGAAGGCTGGGGGGTGAGGGAGGCTAAGGGGTGAGGGAGACTGGGGGTGAGGAAGGCTGGGGGAGGGGAGGCTGGGGGTGAGGAGACTGGGGGTGAGGAAGGCTAGGGGTGAGGGAGACTGGGGGTGAGGGAGGCTGGGAGCGAGGGAGGCTGGGGGTGAGGGAGACTGGGGGTGAGGAAGGCTGGGGTGAGGAGACTGGGGTGAGGGCTGGGGTGAGGGAGACTGGGGGTGAGGGAGGCTGGGGGTGAGAGGGAGGCTAGGGGTGAGGGAGGCTGGGGGTGAGGGAGACTGGGGGGGTGAGGGAGACTGGGGGGTGAGGGAGACTGGGGGGTGAGGGAGCTGGGGGTGAGGGAGACTGGGGTGAGGGAGGCTGGGGGGTGAGGGAGGCTGGGGGTGAGGGACTGGGGGTGAGGAAGACTGGGGGTGAGGGAGGCTGGGGTGGGGGGAGACTGGGGGTGAGGGAGACTGGGGGGGTGAGGGAGACTGGGGGTGAGGGAGGCTGGGGGGTGAGGGAGACTGGGGGTGAGGGAGGCTGGGGGGAGGGGAGGCTGGGGTGAGGGAGACTGGGGGTGAGGGAGACTGGGGGTGAGGGAGGCTGGGGGTGAGGGAGACTGGGGGTGAGGGAGACTGGGGGGTGAGGGAGACTGGGGGGTGAGGGAGACTGGGGTGGAGGAAGGCTGGGGGTGAGGGAGACTGGGGTGAGAGGGAGGCTGGGGGGTGAGGAGGCTGGGGGGTGAGGGAGAGACTGGGGGTGAGGAAGGCTAGGGGGTGAGGGAGACTGGGGTGAGGGAGGCTGGGAGCGAGGAGGCTGGGGGTGAGGGAGACTGGGGGTGAGGAAGGCTGGGGTGAGGGAGACTGGGGGTGGGAGGGAGGCTAGGGGTGAGGGAGACTGGGGGGTGAGGGGAGGCTAGGGGTGGGAGGGAGGCTGGGGGTGAGGGAGGCTGGGGGTGAGGGAGGCTGGGGGTGAGGAAGGCTGGGGTGAGGGAGGCTGGGGGGTGAGGGAGGCTGGGGGTGAGGAAGGCTGGGGGGTGAGGGAGACTGGGGTGAGGAGGCTAGGGGAGGGAGGCTGGGGGGTGAGGGAGGCTGGGGGTGAGGGAGGCTGAAGGTGAGGGAGGCTAGGTGAGGGAGACTGGGGGTGAGGGAGACTG
>NW_024711940.1:0-22500 GCF_018991925.1 Homarus americanus | reverse complement strand
TCTACCATCATCATCATCATCTATCATCATCATCATCATCATCTACCATCATCAATATCTATCATCACACACATCATCTACCATCATCATCTACCATCATCATCATCATCTACCATCATCATCATCATCTACCATCATCATCATCTACCATCATCATCATCTACCATCATCATCATCATCTACCATCATCATCATCTACCATCATCATCATCATCTACCATCATCATCTACCATCATCATCATCTACCATCATCATCATCTACCATCATCATCATCTACCATCATCATCATTCTACCACACACATCATCTACCATCATCATCTACCATCATCATCATCATCTACCATCATCATCATCTACCATCAGCATCATTGTACAGTTATTAAGACTTCAGAGATTAATGCTTATTAAGTTTTAAATTATAATACAAAATAAATTGGGACATTAAAGGTAGATATACTGTGTGTGTGTGTGTGTGTGTGTGTGTGTGTGTGTGTGTGTGTGTGTGTGTGAGTGTGTGTGTGTGTGTGAGTGTGTGTGTGTGTGTGTGTGTGGGTGTGTGTGTGTGTGAGTGTGTGTGTGTGGTGTGTGTGTGTGTGTGTGAGTGTGTGTGTGTGTGTGTGTGTGTGTGTGTGAGTGAGTGAGTGTGTGTGTGTGTGTGAGTGTGTGTGTGTGTGAGTGTGTGTGTGTGTGTGAGGTGTGTGTGTGTGTGTGTTGCTCTCCCAGGTCATAACACCTCTCCCTCCTTCTCTTATCCCTTTACCACCTCCTCTTCCCCTCCGTTTCCTATCCTTCCTTCTCTCCTCCCCCATTCCCCCTCATCCTTCCCTAACCCCAATATTTCTTCCCATTTCCTCCTCCTTCTCCTCTTCTCCTCTCACCTATCCCCATTTCCTCTCCCTCTCCTCTTCCTTCCCTTCATATATACTTCCTCCCTCCTCCTTGCTTCATATTATCCTTGCTTCCCTCCCTCACCCTCCCTCCCTCACCTCCCCACCCCTCCAACCCTCCCTCCCCCACCTCCCCATCTCCCACTTCTATTAATGTCACCTGGGCAGGTATGAGTCTGACCTTGTTCACCTATTAATTACCGAGTGTTTATCACCTGTGTGTGTGTGTGTGTGTGTGTGTGTGTGTGTGTGTGTGTGTGTGTGTTAGCTAAAGAGAAGGGGAGAGAAAAAAAAAAGAGAGGAGAAGGGAGGAGGAGAGAGAGGGAGGAGAGAGAGAGAGAGAGAAGAGGGAGGAAGGAGAAAGGAGGAGAGAAGGGAGGAGGGAGGGGGGAGAAGAGAGGAGGGGAGAGAGAGGGAGGAGGGAGGAGGGGAGGAGGGGGAGAGAGGGGGGGGAGAAGAGGAAGGAGAGAGAGAGGGAGAAGGGGGAAAAGAGAGAAGGGAGAGAGAGAGAGAGAGAGAGGGGGAGAGGGGGAGGAGAGAGAGAGAGAGAGAGAGAGAGAGAGAGAGAGAGAGAGAGAGAGAGAGAGAGGTCAGGGTCACACCCACTGACTACTTGATTAATAGTCTCGTAGTGGCTATTAGCGCCTCTCTCCCCCCACTCACTCACTCACTCTCACTTACTTTTTTCATCTCCCCGTACACACACTTACCTCACTGACTCTCACTGCTTTCCTCTCTCAATCTAAATGACTCTCACCACTCTCCCACACACACACACACACACTCTCTCTCCTCCCTTCCCATCTGCTGTCTTCCTATCTCATTCATTCTACCACTACCTCCTCCCTATCTTTATCCCTCCCTCCCTTCTCTCTCCCCTTCTTCACCTCTCCTCTCCCTCCCTCCTTCCCCCCTCCTCCCTCTTCCTCCCTCCTCCCTCTCTTTCCCCTCCTCCCTTCCTCCCTCCCTCTCTCCCTCCTCCCTCTCCTCCCTCCCTCTCCCTCTTCTCCCTCCTCTCTCCTCTCCTCCTCCCCCTCTCCTCCCTTCCCTTTCTCCTCTCCTCCTCCTCCCTCTCTTCCTCCTTCTCCTTTCCTCCCTCTTTCCTCCCTCTTCCCTAATTCCTCCATACACCAGAACAAGTCGTAAGACACAAATAAAGATGAGGTGAATCCGGAGAGAGAGAGAAGAGAGAGAGAAGAGAGAGAGAGAGAGAGGAAATGGTGGGAGAGGAGAACAGAAAGGGGAGGAAGAGGATGGAGAGAGAGAGGAAGAAATGGAATCAGGGCTTTACTCACAATCCTACATTATCCACCATGACTCTCCTCCTAGTTATATCACTCTCCTCCTGTTAACGTTATCACTCTCCCTCTGTTAACGTTATCCACACTCTCCCTCTGTTAACGTTATCCACTCTCCTCTGTTAACGTTATCCACTCTCCTCTGTTAACGTTATCCACACTCTCCCTCTGTTAAAGTTATCCTCTCCCTCTGTTAACGTTATCCACTCTCCCTCTGTTAACGTTATCCACTCTCCTCTGTTAACATTATCCACACCTCCCTCTGTTACGTTATCACACTCTCCCTCTGTTAACGTTATCCACACTCTCCTCTGTTAACGTTATCACACTCTCCCTCTGTTAACGTTATCACACTCTCCCTCTGTTAACGTTATCCACCTCTCCTCTGTTAACGTTATCCACTCTCCCTCTGTTAACGTTATCCACACTCTCCCTCTGTTAACGTTATCCACTCTCCCTCTGTTAACGTTATCCACACTCTCCCTGTTAACGTTATCCACTCTCCCTCTGTTAACGTTATCCCTCTCCCTCTGTTAACGTTATCACTCTCCTGTTAACGTTATCCACACTCTCCCTCTGTTAAAGTTATCCACACTCTCACTGTTAACGTTATCCACTCTCCCTCTGTTAACGTTATCCACACTCTCCCTCTGTTAAAGTTATCCACATCTCCCTGTTAACGTTATCCACACTCTCCCTCTGTTAAAGTTATCCACACTCTCCCTCTGTTAACGTTATCCACTCTCCCTCTGTTAAGTTATCCACTCTCCCACTGTTAACGTTATCCACCTCTCCCTCTGTTAACGTTATCCACCTCTCCCTCTGTTAAAGTTATCCACTCTCCACTGTTAACGTTATCCACACTCTCCCTGTTAAAGTTATCCAAACTCTCCTGTTAACGTTATCCAAACTCCTTTGGTTAATGTTATCCAGGCGTTAATCAACAGAAGTTAACGGAACAGTTTTCACCAACAGAAGCTAATGGGACAGTGTTCAGCAACAGAAGTTAACAGGACAGTGTTCAGCAACAGAAGTTAACGGGACAGTGTTCAGCAACAGAAGTTAACGGGACAGTGTTCAGCAACAGAAGTTAACGGGACAGTGTTCAGCAACAGAAGTTAACGGGACAGTGTTCAGCAACAGAAGTTAACGGGACAGTGTTCAGCAACAGAAGTTAACGGGACAGTGTTCAGCAACAGAAGTTAACGGGACGGCATAACTCGGCACAATTAAGCTTACTTGAGGCGGCACAAAGACTTCATCGTCAGTCAAGGTTCCAGCAGCGTCGACGGAAACTCTTTTAAAAGTGAAGACAGAAAAATCATCCTCGGGGCATTAATCAGAAGAAATTCCAAGTGTGAATTGAAGCTAATTAGGAATCAGCTGGAAGAAAACCCCCGGGAGATTGCGTCATTTGGAGAGAGATAAAATAGACGGATGAATGATCAAAACGCGAGATAAGGGACAAAAGTGGGCGATTCTCCGGCAATGACGTCAACATTAACTCAAGATGGCGCCTGAGTCTCGCTGGGTAACTATAAACTTGATTACGGGGGCTCTTCTACCGTCTCCAGAGGCACTTATTACCAGATAAAACTTAATAGCTCCGACGCACACTGTTTGTCGAGTAATAATAATAACAATAACAACACGGTATGCAGGCGAGGAAAAGGTCAAATCTGTGATAATGGCGACCCTGTAGAGCGAGACATGGCCCAGAGACGGGATCAAAAACACGAAGAACAAAAGATAACTCGAAATAATAATAATAATAATAATAATAAATAATAATAATAATAAAATAGTTGTTACTACTAAAGAAAGTAATAGAGAATGAGGTATAACAGGAAATTATGATATAAATAGGAGGAAAAAAATGTGATAGAAGGAAATAGGTGGAGGAGGGTATAAGATGTCTCGCTTGGTTGAGTTATGGCCGGAGGGAAGGAGGACGATGACCACCTTCCATTTACTTCCTGTTTATTTTCCCTCTCACTCCCTCCCTCCCATCCTTCCCTCCCTCTTTCCTGTCCCCCACTCCTCCCTCTTCTCCGTCCCCACCCCTCCTCCCCCTCTCTTCTTAGCTCTCCGCGCGCCACCATACTTCCTTCCCTCCATCTTTCCTCCTTCCCCTTCATCCTTCCTTCCTCCCCTCCATCCTTCCTTCCTCCCTTCTCAATCATTCCACCATTCCTTACTACTGTATCCTTCCCCCCTTCCTTCACTCCTCCCTCCGTTCCCCCACTCCCTCCCTTGCCCTCCTCCTCCTCCTTTTAAGTGAAGGGAAAAAAACTGAATTAGGATTTGGTAATTATAAATTCATCACAATATTTACATATCAGTTTATGAGAATTGTGGAATATGTCCCTGTCTCTCTTTCTCTCTCTCTCTCTCTCTCTCTTTCTCTTCTACTCTTTCTCATTCTTTGTCTTTCTCATTTCTCTCTCTCCCTCCTCACTCACTCTCTCTTTATCTCTCACCTTTGCTCTCTTTTTTTTCTTTCTCTCTCTCTCTCTTCCTCCTTGTCCTTTCTTTGTCTTTCTCATTTTCTCTCTCTCTCTCTTTCTCGCACTCATTTTAATTCCGCCATTAGTCACAACATAGGGGACAACGTCAGGTCTGGGCTCTCTCTCTCTCTCTCTCTCTCTCTCTCTCTCCCCTCGAGTCAAAATTTTTTGCAGTTTAAGGAGTCGGAAAGATGTGTGTAATTATCCTGAATAACCGAACTGATCATCCTGGCCTGAGAGACAGTGATCATCCTGGCCCTGAGCAGTGATCATCCTGGCCCTGAGACAGTGATCATCCTGGCCCTGAACAGTGATCATCTGGCCCTGAGACAGTGATCATCCTGGCCTGAGACAGTGATCATCCTGGCCTGAGGCAGGATCATCTGAAAGACAGTGATCATCCTGGCCCTGAGAGACAGTGATCATTCTGGCCCTGAGACAGTGATCATCCTGGCCTGAGACAGTGATCATCCTGGCCCTGAGACAGTGATCATCCTGGCCTGAGTGATCATCCTGGCCCTGAGACAGTGATCATCCTGGCCCTGAGGGACAGTGATCATCCTGGCCCTGAGAGACAGTGATCATCCTGGCCTGAGAGACAGTGATCATCCTGGCCCTGAGGGACAGTGATCATCTGGCCTGAGTGATCATCCTGGCCCTGAGAGACAGTGATCATCCTGGCCTGAGAGACAGTGATCATTCTGGCCCTGAGACAGTGATCATCCTGGCCCTGGAGAGACAGTGATCATCCTGGCCCTGAGACAGTGATCATCCTGGCCCAGAGACAGTGATCATCCTGGCCCTGAGAGACAGTGATCATCCTGGCCTGAGGGCAGTGATCATCCTGGCCCTGAGAGACAGTGATCATCCTGGCCTGAGAGACAGTGATCATCCTGGCCCTGAGACAGTGATCATCCTGGCCCTGGTGATCATCCTGGCCCTGAGGACAGTGATCATCCTGGCCCTGAGACAGTGATCATCCTGGCCTGAGGACAGTGATCATCCTGGGCCTGAGAGAGTGATCATCCTAGCCCTGAGACAGTGATCATCCTGGCCCTGAGGACAGTGATCATCCTGGCCCTGAGAGACAGTGATCATCCTGGCCTGAGGGCAGTGATCATCCTGGCCTGAGAGACAGTGATCATCCTGGCCTGAGGGCAGTGATCATCCTGGCCCTGAGAACAGTGATCATCCTGGCTGAGAGACAGTGATCATCCTGGCCCTGAGAGACAGTGATCATCCTGGCCCTGAGACAGTGATCATCCTGGCCCTGAGAGACAGTGATCATCCTGGCCTGAGAGACAGTGATCATCCTGGCCCTGAGGCAGTGATCATCCTGGCCTGAGGACAGTGATCATCTGGCCCTGAGGGCAGTGATCATCCTGGCCTGAGGGACAGTGATCATCGGCCTGAGGGACAGTGATCATCCAGGCCTGAGAGAGAGAGAGAGAGAGAGAGAGAGAGATATGGGGGAAAAGACGGGAAGAAAATGAGGGAGAATGGAGAGAACGTGGAGGTGAAAAAGGTGAGAGAGATGACAGGAGGAGGGACAAGATGAGGAGGAGGAGGAGGACAAGATGAGGAGGAGGAGAGGGAAAGAGGAGAGGAGGAGGACAAGATGAGGAGGAGGAGGGAGGACAAGATGAGGAGGAGGACAAGATGAGGAGGAGGACAGAAGATGAGGAGGAGGACAAGATGAGGAGGAGGACAAGATGAGGGAGGAGGACAAGATGAGGAGGAGGACAAGATGAGGAGGAGGACAAGATGAAGAGGAGGACAAGATGAGGAGGAGGGACAAGATGAGGAGGAGGAGGACACGATGAAGGGAGGACAAGATGAGGAGGAGGGACAAGATGAGGAGGAGGGACAAGATGAGGAGGAGGACAAGATGAGGGAGGAGGACAAGATGAGGAGGAGGACAAGATGAGGAGGGGAGGTGGAAGAGGAGGGAAGGAGTGTTAAAATGGTAATGGTTGAGTGTAATGACGGTGTTTATTGGAGGATGGGAGTGAGGCAAGGTGAGGGGGTGAGAGGGGGTGAGGGGGTGAGAGAGTGGAGAGAGGGGGGTGAGAGGGGGAGAAGGAGGGAGTGAGAGGAGAGTGGAAAGAGGGAATAATAATGATAATAATAATAATAATATATTCAAAAACTACTGTTTGTTTTGCACTCTCTCTCCCCTCCTTTCCTCACCTCTTCCTTCCACCCCCTTCTCCTCTCTCTTCTCTTCCCCCTTCGTCTTTCATACCTCCCTCTCTCCTATCCCTCCTTCTTCATCTCTGCCTCAATCTTTCTCCTCCTTCTCCCTCTTCCTTCCCCATCCCCTCCCTCTCCTCCTTACCTCTCCTTCTACCCCCTTCCTCCCCCTCATCTCTCTCTCACACCTTCCCTCCCTCCACCTCCCTTCTCTCTTTAATTAATGTCACCAAGTTTGCACCAGAAAATTAAGAATGCCACCCCTCTCTCCCTTACCTCTCTCCCTTTCCCCCACTCTCCCCTTACCCCTTTTCCTCTCCTCCTTTCTTACCCTCTCTTCTTCACCCCATTCCCTTCCCTCATCAATTCCTCCTCCCCCCTTTCCTCACCCCTTCCCCATCCTCCTCCCCTTACCTCCCCTCATCCCCTCTGAGACAAAGTGTATGGTGTTGTGGTGTTGACGATAATTTTTCTACAATTGACGATAATTTTTTACAATTGACGATAATTTTTCTAATTGACGATAATTTTTTACAATTGACGATAATTTTCTACAATTGACGATAATTTTTTACAATTGACGATAATATTTCCACAATTGATAATTTTCTACAATTGACGATAATTTTTCTACAATTGACGATAATTTTTCTAATTGATGATAATTTTCTACAACTGACGATAATTTTTACATTTGACGATAATTTTTCTACAATTGACGATAATTTTTTTACAATTGACGATAATATTTCTACAATTGACGATAATTTTTTTACAATTGACGATAATTTTTCTACAATTGACGATAATTTTTCTACAATTGATGATAATTTTTCTACAATTGACGATAATTTTTCTACAATTGACGATAATTTTTCTACAATTGATGATAATTTTTCTACAATTGACGATAATTTTTCTACAATTGACGATAATTTTTCTACAATTGACGATAATTTTTTTACAATTGACGATAATATTTCTACAATTGACGATAATTTTTCTACAATTGACGATAATTTTTCTACAATTGACGATAATTTTTCTACAATTGACGATAATATTTCCACTGTTGGCGATAATTTTTCTACAAGTAATGATAATTTTTCTACAATTGACGATAATTTTTTTACAATTGACGATAATTTTTCTACAATTGACGATAATATTTCCACTGTTGGCGATAATTTTTCTACAATTGACGATAATTTTTCTACAAGTAATGATAATTTTTCTACAATTGACGATAATTTTTCTACAATTGACGATAATTTTTCTACAATTGACGATAATTTTTCTACAATTGACGATAATATTTCCACTGTTGGCGATAATTTTTCCAGCGTGAGAAATAATTTATAAGTTTGGAGACAATTTTACAGTGTTGTAGGGTGAACACTGAACACTGTGGAATGAACGCTGGCCACTGAACACCCCAGAATGAACTCCTTAACGTGTCCAGTACATTAATTTTACGAGAGAGCATCAGAACGAGGCGGTACCATCATCACACAGCTGTTATAAACGCCACTAAAACTACAAGTACTTTCACCACCATTATGTTACTGTACACCTGTTGTTAAGAGAAAGTGTGGGTGAGTGTAGGAGAGAAAGTGTGGGTTAAAAGTATGAGAAATTATGGGAGGGTGAGAGACAAAGTGTGGGTGAAAGTATGGAAGAAAGTAAGCGAAAATTTAGAAGAGAAAGTGTGGGAGAAAAAGCAGAAGTGTGAGAGTGTGTGGGGAGAAAGGAAACGAGAAAGCATGAAAAAGACCAGGAAAATGCATAGGAAAATTTGAGAGAAAGTGTGAAAGGACCAAGGTAGAGCGGAGAGAGAGAGAGAGAGAGAGGAGACACATACACATGCTATATCAAAACACACACACACACACACACACACACACACACACACACACACACACCAGGGCAGGGGACGAACGAATTGGCAATATATATATGTACAAACTTTCACGATATTTGTAGAAGCCAGATATGAACAAGGCAGACTCTCTCTCTCTTCAAATAATTCCACCCACAAACGAAACCTTGGGCTCCCCATATCACCGTCGTTTAACAATTTTACCCACAAACCGTCGAAACCTATTGGCTCTGTTGGCTCTGTTGGTCACTGTTGGGCTAATCATTGGTCACCGTCGGGCCCCTCTATTGGTCACTGTTGGGCCTATTGGTCACTGTTGGGCCTCTATTGGCACCGTTGTGCTCCATCGGTTGGGCCCTATTGGTCATTGGTCACTGTCACCGGCCTCTATTGGTCACTGTCGGGCCCTATTGGCCACCAAGGCCTCTATTGGTCACTGTCGGGCCCTATTGGTCCTATTGGTCACCATTGGGTGGCACTATTGGTCACCGTCTCTATTGGTCACTGTTGGGCTCTATTGGTCATTGGTCACGTTCCATTGGTCATCGGTCCTCTATTGGTCACTGTTGGGCCCTATTGGTCACTGTTGGGCGGTCACCAAGGCCTCTATTACTGTTGGCCTATTGGTCACTGTTGGCCCACCGTTGGTCACTGTCGGGCCCCATTGGTCACCCTATTGGTCACTGTTACCCCCATGGGTCACTCTACCGTTGGTCTATTGTCACCGTTGCCCCCATTATCACCGTTGGGCCCTGGGCTCACTTCGTTGGGCCCTCTATTGGTCACTGTCACTGGCCTATTGGTCACTGTCGGGCCTCTATTGGTCACTGTTGGGCCCTCTATTGGTCACTGTTGGGCTCTATTGGTCACTGTCGGCTCTATTGGTCACTGTCGGCCTCTATTGGTCACTGTCGGGTCTATTGGTCACTATTGGGCCCTCTATTGGTCATTAAGGGCCTCTATTGGTCACTGTCGGGCCCCATTGGTCATCGGGTCACTCTATTGGGCACCGTCTTCTATTGGTCATTGTCGGGCTCTATTGGTCACTGTCGGGCTATTGGTCCAAGGTTAGTTCATTGGTCTCATATTGGTCACTGTTGGGCCTATTGGTCAATGTTGGGCCTCTATTGGTTATCGGGCCTATTGGTCATTGGTTGGGCTCCTATTGGTCACTGTTGTTCTATTGGTCACTGTCAGGGTCTATTGCTGGTCACTGTTGGGCCTCTATTGGTCACTGTTGGGCCCTATTGGTCACTGTTGGGCTCTATTGGTCACTGTTGGCCCTATTGGTCACTGTTGGGCCCCGCTGGTCACTGTCGGGCTCACCGTTGGCCTCTATTGGTCACCGTTGGGCCTCTATTGGTCACTGTTGGGCTCTATTGGTCACTGTTGGGCTCCTATTGGTCATCGTCGGGCCTCTATTGGTCACCGTTGGGCCTATTGGTCACTGTTGGGCCCTATTGGTCACTGTTGGGCTCTATTGGTCACCGTCGGCCTATTGGTCAAGTTGGCTCTATTGGTCATTGTTGGGCTCTATTGGTCACATGCGCGAGATTGACACACACACACACACACACACACACACACAGGGGACCAGGGGACCAAGATGGGACTACTGTGCTTCCTCATCCTGATCAACGACGCTCTATCGGACACTCCTCACAGGTGGAAGTACGTGGATGACTGCACTGTGGGGGTTTCAGTGGACAACACTGCACCAGACTACTCATCGCTACAAGGCACCCTGGACAGGCTACAGGCATGGACTACGGAGAACAAGGTCACCATCAACCACACCAAAACCGTAGTCATGCACATCAATACCGCCACCACTCCAGTGCAAGTCCCAGCAGTCACAGTGGGTGCCCATCCTCTCCAGCTGGTGCAGTCTGCCAAACTCCTGGGTGTAACTATAGACAACAAACTTGACTGGAAGGCCCATGTAAATAACACAGTCAAGGCAGCCTCGTACCGTCTCTACATGCTACGAAGACTTAGGTCACTTGGGACACCCACGCCAGAGCTGAGGACCATCTACAACGCCTTTATTCTCCCCAAACTAACGTATGCGTCACCAGCCTGGTCGTCTTCTCTCAACTCCACCCAACAACGTCAGCTAGAGAAGGTACAGAAAAGGGCCTGCAGCAGAATCATGCTCGGCGCAGACTACTCCGGCTACACCAACGCTCTCTCCATCCTGGAAATGCCATCCCTCAGTGACCTCCACCACCAAGCAATGGTAAGGTTTGGCAGCCAACTATTGCACCACCTGTCATCGCCACCTCCTGCACACCCTCGCAGTCCGCCACTACAACAAAATTCAGCCCATAAGAGCCCGCACCGATAGATATAAGAACAACCACCCATCTATTGTTAAAATAATAAACAACTCCTGATTTATGTACTGCACAGCCCTGTAAATGTATTCAATATATTATATCATTATGTCTAAATCAAATGTAAGTCTGTATATTTCCAGCCACCGGCACCACTCTATTAATAAACCGTTTATTATTATTTTTATTATTATACACACACTATCACACACACACACCCACACACACACACACACACACACACACACACACACACACACACACACACACACACACACACACACACACACACACACACACACATACACACACACACACACACACACACACACACACACACACACACACACACACACACACCTCACACACACCTCACACACACACACACACACACACACACACACACACACACACACACACACACACACACACACACACACACACACAGACCCCACACACACACACACACACACACACACACACACACACACACACACAGACCCACACACACACACACACACACACACACACACACACACACACACACACACACACACACACACAACAAGAACCGTGATAGGGACAGTAAGTGTTCCTTCACCTCCAGGTATGAATAACATCACCCAGGAGACTCTACTGAGGCGGATATATTGATGGTTTGGAGGCCAGGAATGTGTGTGTGTGTGTGTGTGTGTTGTGTGTGTGGGTCTGTGTGTGTGTGTGTGTGTGTGTGTGGGTCTGTGTGTGTGTGTGTGTGTGTGTGTGTGTGTGTGGGTTCTAATCTATATGTTTGTGTGTATATAATACAAAATAATTAACTGTATGTGTGTGTTGTGTATATGTATTATGTGGAGAGAGAGGCTATATACACTTGAGACTAACAGATAATATTCCTGTACGCACACACAAACACGCACAACGCACACAAACACGCACACTGACGCACATTAACTTGAATCATATCCACCAAAGAATATAATTTACCATACGGGACTCAAGACAAGAAGTTTTGGAACCGAACATCAGCTGATTTCTGTTAGTAAACAAACCAGTCCTGGATTTTGGCGGGAAATCATGATTTTTTTTTACGTAGCTAAGCTAACCTAACCTAACCTAACCTAACCTAACACAACCTAACCGAAACAATCAAATAACCCCAACACCCAACCCCAATTCCAAACCAACCAGACAACCAATTCAATAACAACCCAACCACAACACACCCAACCACAACCTTCAACCCCAACCACTCCAACCTCCACTAACCACCCCCAACCAACCCTAACCCCACCCCAACCACCCCCAACCCAACCCTAACCCCCATCAACCCAACCTTCTTTATACGTTTGTAATTACTATCACACAAGTATGAAATTAAAAATATCTAGACAATTTAACTAAATGTTTTTAACACAGTTCTCTAGTATTTAAACATTCAAATTAAATATAGAATCAATCATTTTTTTCACCTATTAAAGTCACTTAAAAATATATGACTCGTTAACAATTTTTTATCCAAATTATTGATTCTAAATAATATTGTTAATTTTTTGGTATACATGTTTGAAAAATATATATACATAGAGAGCCACACTCATGTGATCAACGCATAAATATGAATTTGTTTAAACCGAGTTGTTGGTAAAATAGTTGTTGGAAGCCATTATAACTTTGTAAATACCAGATACTGACAATGAGAGGGAGAGAGGAGAGAGGAGAGGGAGGGAGGTGGGGAGAGAGGAGAGGTGGGAAGAGAGGGGAGAGGAAGAGGGAGGAGATGGGGGAGAGGTGGGGAGAGGGAAGGAGAGATAGGGAAAGATGTGAGAGGCAAAGAGAGGTGGGGAGAGATGTAGAGGCAGGGGAGAGAGGGACGAAGAGGGAGAGGGAGGGTGGGAGAGGGGAGAGGAAGGAGAGGTGGCAGATGAGAGAAGAGGAAGGAGAGGTGGGTATGTAAGGCCATGGTTGGGGTACACATAATCATGGTAGGGTATGGTGAACAGAAAACACACCACGAGTTCTCATAAAAATGGTATCATCAGAGTACCATAACTACCATAATATAATCACAGTAGACGAAAGGTAGCCCCACCATGGTAGGAATAGGGTAGCCCCACCATAGCCCCCACCATGGTGGAATAGGAATGTACCATAGCCCCACCATGGTGGGAATAAGTGGCCACCATGGCCCCCCATGGTGAATAAGTAGCCCACCATAGCCCCACCATGGCAACAGTATGGTAGTCCCTCAAAAATCGCGTGAAATTTCTGGTTAGCTTTGTGAGAGCGAGAATTTTCCTGTTGACGTTGGTGATGTATGAGTCAGGGAGAGTGTGGGGAGTGTGGTGGAGTGTGGGGGGTGTGTGGGAGTGGGAGTGTGGGAGGTGTGGAGAGTGTGGGAGAGTGGGGGTGTGGGGAGAGTGTGGGAGTGTGGAGAGGGGAGGAGCATGGAGTGGGGGTGTGGGGAGTGTGAGTGTGTGGGAGGTGTGGGAGTGTGGGGGTGTGGAGGTGTGGGGAGGTATGGGGGAGTGTGGGGTGTGAGTGTGGGAGGTGTGGGGTGGGGGGTGTGGAGGTGTGGGGAGGTGTGGAGGTATGGGAGAGTATGGGGGAGTGTGGGGAGTGTGAGTGTGTGGGGTGTGGGATTGTGTGAGTGTGGGAGGTGTGGGGAGTGTGTGGGGAATGGGGGAGAGTGTGGGGGGTGTGGGGAGTGTGTGGGGGGAGTGTGGGGGTGGGGGGTGTGTGGAAGGTGTGGGGAGGTGTGTGTGTGGGGAGAGTGTGGGCAGAAGTGTGGGGTGTGTAGAAGGGGAGAGTGGAGGAGTGTAGGGTGTGTGTGGAAGAGTGTGGGGGAGAGTGTGGGGAGAGAGTGTGGGAGGGGGTGTGGGTGTGTAGAAGGGTGTGTGGGAGAGGTGTGGGAGAGTGGGGAGGTGCTTGGAAGGTGGAAGGGGGTGTGGGGAGGTGTGGGGGTGTGTGGAAGAGTGTGGGGAGGGGTGTGGGGGTGTGTGAGAGGGTGTGTGGGAGTGTGTGGGGAGGTGCGTGGGAGAGTGTGGGAGTGTGTAGAAAAGGTGTGGGGAAGACAGTGTGGGGAAGTGTAAGTGTGTGGGAGGTGTTGGAGGTGTGGGGAGGTGTGGGGAGTGTGGGGAGGTGTGGGGGTGTGGGAAGGTGTGGGGTGTGTGGAAGGTGTGGGGAGGTGTGGGGGTGTGTGTGGGGAGGTGTGGGGAGTGTGGAGAGTGTGGGGTGTGTAGAGGTGTGTGGAAGAGTGTGTGAGAGTGTGGGGGTGTGTGGGAGAGTGTGGGGTGTGTGGGGAGAGTGGAGGGTGTGGTGTGGGGAGAGTGGAGTGTGGGAGGTGGGGGGGGGAGGGGTGTGGGGTGTGTGGGAGGTGTGTGGTTGGTGGAAGAGTGGGAGTGTGTGGGGTGTGTGTGGAGTGTGGGAGGTGTGGGTGATTGGAGAATGGGGAGTGTGGGGAGACGTGGGTGTGGGGAGGTGGGGGTGTGTGGGAGTGGGTGTGGGAGGTGTGGTTGAGTGGAAGAGAGTGGGGGAGTGTGTGGGGGTGTGTGTGAGGTGTGGGAGAATGTGGGGTGTGGAGAGCATGTGGGTGTGGGGAGGTGTGGGTGGTGGAGGGAATGGGGTGTGGGGAGACTGTGTGGGTGTGGGGAGTGTGTGTTGGTGTGGGAGGTGGGAGAGTGGGGAGAGGTGTGGGGAGGGTTGGGGTGGGGAAAAGGTGTGAGAGAGTGGAGGTGTGGGGTGTGGGGTGTGTGTGGGTGGAGTGGGGTGTGAGGGGTGTGTGGGGGGGGTGTGTGGGTGGTGTGGGGTGTGTGTGGGTGAGTGTGGGAGAATGTGGGTGAGGGGTGTGGGGGTGTGTGGGGAGAGTGTGGGGGTGTGTGGGGAGGTGTGGGGGTGTGTGGGAGGTGTGGGTGTGTGTGTGGGGAGGTGTGGGAGTTTTGGAGTGTGTGGGGTGTGTTGGAAAGTGTATGGGATTGGAGAAGGAGTGGGGTCGTGGGGGGGGTTGGGAGGAGGTCGTGGTGGGGTTAGGGAGGAGGTCGTGGGGGTTAGGGAGGAGGTGAGTGGGGGGTTAGGGAGGAGGGTCGTGGGGGGTTAGGGAGGAGGTCGTGGGGGAGGGAGGAGGGTCGTGGGTGTGAGGCTGGAGGGGGTCGTGGGTGAGGCTGGAGGGGTCGTGGGTGAGGCTGGAGGGGTCGTGGGTGAGGCTGGAGGGATCGTGGGTGAGGCTAGAGGGAGGTCGTGGGTGAGGCTGGAGGTCGTGGGTGAGGCTGGAGGGTCGTGGGTGAGGCTGGAGGTCGTGGGAGAGCTGGAGGGTCTGGGTGAGGCTGGAGGGAGTCGTGGGAGAGGCTGGAGGGGTCGTGGGTGGGCTGGAGGGGGTCTGGGTGAGGCTGGAGGGGTCGTGGGGAGAGGGCTGGAGGTCGTGGGAGAGGCTGGAGGGGGTCGTGGAGTGAGGCTGGAGGGGGGTCGTGGGTGGGCTGGAGGGGTCGTGGGAGAGGCTGGGGGGGTCGTGGGGAGAGGCTGGAGGGGTGTGGGAGAGGCTGGGGTCGTGGGTGAGGCTGGAGGGGGTCGTGGTGAGGCTGGAGGGGTCGTGGGTGAGGCTGGAGGGGGTCGTGGGAGGCTGGAGGGGTCGTGGGAGGCTGGAGGGGGTCGTGGGTGAGCTGGAGGGTGTGGGTGAGGCTGGAGGGTCGTGGGTGAGGCTGGAGGGGTCGTGGGTGAGGCTGGAGGGGTCGTGGGTGAGGCTGGAGGGGGTCGTGGGTGAGGCTGGAGGGGGTCGTGGGAGAGCTGGAGGGTCGTGGGAGAGGCTGGAGGGGTCGTGGGAGGCTGGAAGGTGTCGTGGGAGAGGCTGGAGGGGTCGTGGGTAAGGCTGGAGGGGTCGTGGGTGAGAGGCCAGGAGGTCGTGGTGAGGCTGGAGGGTCGTGGGGTGCAGGACAGGACAGATAAGAATTCCCGTCTGGTCTTATACTGATCATAAATAACAACTTGGACCAAAACCTCTTCGTGCCACCTCTTGGGGGATGAGAGGTGAGGGAGGGTGATGGTCAGGGAGAGGTGATGGTCAGGAGGAGGGTGATGGTCAGGGAGGAGGGGGTGATGGTCAGGAGGAGGGGGGTGATGGTCAGGGAGGAGGTGATGGTCAGGGAGGGGGTGATGGTCAGGAGGAGGAGGTGATGGTCAGGAGGAGGGTGATGGTCAGGAGGAGAGTGATGGTCAGGAGGAGAGGTGATGGTCCGGAGGGAGGTGATGGTCAGGAGGAGGTGATGGTCAGGAGGAGGTGGTGGTCAGGAGGAGGTGATGAGTCAGGAGGGTGATGGTCAAGGAGGTGGTGGTCAGAGGGTGATGGTCAGGGGAGAGTGGTCAGGGAGGAGGGGGTGGTGGTCAGGGAGGACAGGTGATGGTCAGGGAGGGTGATGGTCAGGGAGGAGGGTGATGGTCAGGAGGGAGGGTGATGGTCAGGGGAGGGTGATGGTGGGGAGGAAGGTGATGGTCAGGGAGGAGGGGTGATGGTCAGGAGGGTGGTGGTCAGGGAGGAGGGTGGTGGTCAGGAGGAGGTGGTGGTCAGGGAGGAGGGTGATGGTCAGGGAGGAGGGTGATGGTCAGGGAGGAGGTGGTGGTCAGAGGAGGTGATGGTCAGGAGGAGGTGGTGGTCAGGGGAGGTGATGGTCAGGGGAGGTGATGGTCAGGGAGGGAGGTGGTGGTCAGAGGGAGGTGATGGTCAGGAGGAGGTGGTCAGGAGAGTGATGGTCAGGGAGGTGAGTGGTCAGAGGAGGTGGTGGTCAGAGGAGGGTGATGGTCAGGGAGGATGGGTGGTGGTCAGGGGAGGGAGTGATGGTCAGGGAGGATGGGTGGTGGTCAGAGGGAGGGTGATGGTCAGGGGAGTGGGGTCAGGGGAGGGTGGTGGTCAGAGGGGGTGATGGTCAGGGAGGTAGATCAGGAGGTGGTGGTCAGAGGGAGGTGATGGTCAGGAGGAGGTGGTCAGGAGGAGGTGGTGAGGTCAGAGGAGGTGGTGGTCAGAGGGAGGGTGAGTGAGGTCAGAGGAGGATGGGTGGTGGGTCAGGGGGATGGAGTGATGGTCAGGGAGGATGGGTGGTGGTCAGGGAGGAGGGAGTGATGGTGAGTGGGAAGGGGACATGACCAGGGGTGATGGTGAAGGGGAGGGTGATGGAGAGGAGGGAAGGAGGAGAGAGAGGTCACTGCTGGAAGGAGGCAGAAAGGGAGAGGGAAGGAAAGAGGAAAGAGTGAGTCAAGAGGAAGGTAGGAAGGAGAAAGAATTGGAGTGAGAGAGGAGAAACTTTGAATGAGTGAGGGAAGGAGGAGGTAACAGGCTTGGGCTCTTGGCACTAAAAACAATAAGGTTATGTAGCCTGACACTCCTCCCCTTTTGTTTGTTGTTGATTTCCTTTATTTGTTACTGTTTGTTACTGTATTTGTTTTTACTTTTTACTTTTGTTGTTATTACTGTTTCACATTACTGTTGTTTGTTGTTACTTTATTTGTTATTTACTGTTTGTTTAATTTGGTACTATTGTTATTTATTTATGTTTGTTGTGTTACTGTTGTTGTTGTTACTGTTATTTATTTACTATTTGTTGCTATTGTTACTATTATTTGTTACTGTTATTTATTTATTTTATTTATATTATTGTTGTTATTGTTTATTTATTTATTACTATTTGTTGATATTGTTACTGTTATTTTATTTACTATTGTTTTATTGTTGTGTTGTTGTTGTTGTGTTGCTGTTATTTGTTCTGTTGTTGTTATGTTGTGTTTGTTGTTGTTATATCTGTTGTTGTTGTTACTGTTGTTGTTGTTGTTATTTGTTGCTATTTTGTTATTTATTTACTATTGTTGTTGTTACTATTTGTTGTTACATTTTATTTATTATTGTTATTATTCTATTATTTGTTAATTTACTAATTTGTTATTTATTTGTTGTTATTTTTTGTTGTTGTTGTTATTTGTGTTATTTGTTGTTGTTACTGTTGTTGTTGTTACTGTTGTTGTTGTTATTTATTGTTGTTATTGTTGTTATGTTGTTGTTATTATTTGTTGTTGTGTTGTGTTGTTGTTGTTATTACTGTTGTTGTGTTGTTTGTTGTTGTTGTTGTTAACTCGTTATTTGTTACTGTTGTTGTTACTGTTGTTGTTATTTACTGTTATCTTGTTGTTACTATTGTTGTTGTTACTGTTGTTATTCTATTTATTTATTTATTTACTGTTATTTATTTATTACTGTTATTTATTTATATTTATTGTTGTTATTTATTTGTATTATTTATTGTTGTTATTATTTGTTGTTACTGTTATTTATTTATTATTCTATTGTTGTTGTTATTTATTTATTGTTGTTGTTGTTATTGTTGTGTTATTACTGTTGTTGTTGTTTTACTGTTGTTGTTGTTGTGTTATTGTGTTATTTATTTGTTGTTGTTTACTATTGTTGTTGTTACTGTTTTGTTGTTGTTACTGTTGTTGTTGTTTGTTGTTGTTGCTGTTGTTGTGTTTGTTATTTATTTATTTGTTGTTGTCTTTCTTTGTTTGTTACTATTGTTGTTGTTACTTTTATTTATTTATTGTTGTTATTTGTTACTGTTGTTATTTGTTGCAATTATTTGTTGTTGTTGTTGTTGTTGTTACTGTTGTTGTTATTTACTGTTGTTGTTGTTGTTATTTGTTATTGTTGTTGTTATTTATTTATTGTTGTTGTTACTGTTGTTGTTGTTGTTACTTTGTTGTTGTTGTTATTATTTATTTGTTGTTGTTACTGTTGTTGTTGTTATATTGTTGTTACTGTTTATTTATTGCTACTGTTGTTATTTGTTACTGTTGTTGTGTTGTTGTTGTTGTTGTTGTTGATTGTTGTTGCTGTTGTTGTTACTGTTGTTGTTATTGTTATTTGTTACTGTTGTTAGTTGTTTGTTATTTGTTGATATTGTTGTTGTTGTTGTTGTTACTGTTGTTGTTTGTTATTTACTGTTATTATTATTTATTTATTACTATTTATTTATTTATTGTTATTTATTTATTTATTTATTTATTTATTTACTATTGTTATTTATTTATTTGTTTATTATTATTTGTTATTGTTGTTGTTGTATATTACTGTTGTTGTTATTTATTTATTTATTTATTGTGTTGCTATTTTGTTATATTATTTATTATTATTGTTATTGTTGTTATTTACTGTTGTTTATTTACTGTTGTTATTATTGTTGTTGTTATATTGTTGTTACTATTGTTGTTGTTGTTGTTGATATTATTGTTGTTATTTTGTTGTTGTTGCTATTTATTTTGTTGCTGTTATTTGTTGTTGTTGTTGTTACATTGTTTGTTGTTGTTGTTACTGTTTTTATTTATTTGTTATTTATTTATTGTTGCTGTTATTTATTTATTTATTGTTGTTGTTGTTGTTACTATTTATTTGTTATTGTTGTTATTGTTGTTGTTACTGTTATTGTTACTGTTATTTATTGTTGTTGTTGTTGTAGTATTTGTTGTTGTTGTTACTGTTATTGTTATTTGTTACTGTTGTTATTGTTATTGTTACTGTTGTTATTTGTTACTATTTATTTATTTATTTATTTATTTATTTATTTATTTACTATTTATTTATTGTTACTGTTATTGTGTTGTTATTTGTTGTTACTGTTATTGTTGTTGTGTTATTTGTTGTTGTTATTGTGTTGTTGTGTTGTTGTTGTTGTTTGTGTTGTTTGTTGTTGTTTATTGTTATATTTATTTATTTATTTAGTTGTTACTGTTGTTATTATTTACTGTTTATTTATTTATTTAGTTGTTATTTGTTGTTACTATTTATTTGTTGTTGTTATTTATTTATTATTTGTAGTTGTTGTTGTTATTTATTTGCTGTTGTTGTTACTGTTGTTGTTGTTATGTTGTTGTTGTTATTTGTTACTATTGTTGTTATTTCTGTTGTTGTTATGTTGTTACTATTTATTTGTTACTGTTGTTGTTATTGTTTGTTACTATTTATTTATTTATTTGTATTGTTGTTGTTGTTGTTACTGTTTTGTTATATTATTTTGTTATTTATATTGATATTGTTGTTGTTGTTATTTGTTGCTATTTGTTGTTGTTGTTGCTGTTGTTGTTGTTGTTGTTGTTGTTATTGTATTTATTTATTTACTGTTATTTATTACTGTTGTTGTTTGTTATATTTATTTGTTATTTTTTGTTATTTATTTACTGTTATTTATTTACTATTATTGTTACTATTGTTATTGTTGTTGCTGTTATTTATTTGTTGTTATTGTTTCTATTTATTTATGTTATATTTATTGTTGTTGTTACTATTTATTTATTTATTACTATTGTTGTTATTGTTATTGTTGTTGTTATTGTTATTTATTGTTTATTTATTGTTATTTATTTACTGTTATTTGTTAATATTTATTTATTTATTATTTGTTGTTGTTGTTGTGTTGTTGTTGTGTTGTTGTTGTTGTTATTGTTATTATTTATTACTGTTGTTGTTGTTATTCATTGTTGTTGTTATTGCTGTTGCTGTTGTTGTTGCTGTTGTTGTTGCTGTTTATTATTACTGTTGTTGTTGTTATGTTGTTGTTGTTGTTGTGTATTATTTATTTGTTATTTGTGTTGTTGTGTTGTTGTTATTATTTGTGTTGTTGTTATTGTTGTTATTGTTGTTGTTGTTGTTATATTTATTTGTTATTTATTGTTGTTACTATTGTTATTGTTGTTGTTTACTATTATTTATTTGTTGTTGTTGTTGTTTGTTGTTGTTGTTGTTGTTACTGTTGTTGTTGTTGTTGTTATATTGTTGTTGTTGTTGTTGCTGTTATTGTTATTGTTTGTTGTGTTGTTATTTATTTATTTACTGTTGTTGTTGTTAATTTATTGTTATTTGTTCCTATTGTTGTTATTATTGTTGTTGTTACTTTATTTTTTTGTTACTATTTATTTATTTATTTGTTATTTATTTATTTTTTTATTTGTTACTGTTGTTGTTGTTATTTATTTATTTATTTATTGTTATTGTTGTTGTTATTACTGTTGTTGTTGTTTGTTATTTGTTACTGTTGTTATATTGTTATTTATTACTGTTGTTGTACTGTTGTTATTATTTGTTGTTGTTTATTACTGTTGTTGTTGTTATTGTTGTTATTATTGTTGTTGTTGTATTTATTATTTGTTGTTGTTGTTGTTGTTGTTGTTGTTGTTGCTGTTATTTGTTGCTGTTGTTCTTTCAATTTGTTATTCATTGTTGTTTACTGTTGTTGTTGTTGTTGTTGTTATTTATTTATTGATTTTATTTATTTATTTATTTATTACTGTTTGTATATTTATTGTTACTATTATTATTTACTGTTGTATTATTTATTATTGTTATTTGTTATTTATTTATTACTATTTATTTGTTGTTGTTATTTGTTGTTACTGTTGTTATTTATTTATTTATTTATTATATTACTATTGTTGTGTTATTGTTGTTGTTGTTGTTGTTGTTGTTGTTATTTACTTATTTGTTATTTGTTGTTGTTGTTGTTACTGTTGTTACTGTTGTTGTTGTTGTTGTTACTGTTGTGTTACTATTGTTGTTGTTATTGTGTGTTGTGTTGTTATTGTTATTACTATTGTTGTTGTTTTATTTACTGTTATTTGTTGTTTATTTATTTACTGTTGTTATTGTTGTTATTGTTGTTATTATTTATTGTTACTGTTATTGTTATTGTTATTTATTTGTTGTTACTATTATTTGTTGTTGTTGATGTTATTACTATTTGTTATTGTTGTTGTTATTGTTGTTGTGTTGTTGTTATTTGTTACTATTTGTTATTTATTGTTGTGTGTTATATTATTTATTATTATTGTTATTACTATTATTTTATATTATTTATTGTTATTGTTACTGTTGTTGTTGTTATTGTTATTGTTATTGTTGTTGTTGTTATATTGTTGTTGTTATCATTGTTGTTGTTGTTGCTGTTTGTTGTTTGTTGTTATTGTTGTTATTATTTATTTGTTACTGTTGTTATTTATTTATTTGTGTCATTATTGTTATTTATTTATTGCTGTTATTTATTTATTTATTGTTATTTATTTATTACTGTTGTTATTGTTGTTGTTATTGTTGTTGTTATTTTGTTATTTATTATTTGCTATTTGTTATTTACTATTTATTTATTTACTATTTATTTGTTATTTCTGTTAATATTATTGTTGTTATATTGTGTTGTGTTATTTACTATTTATTTGTTATATTGTTAATGTTATTACTGTTTGTTACTGTTATTTATTTATTTGTTGTTGTATATTATTGTTATTTATTACTGTTATTTATTTACTGTTGTTGTTTATTTACTGTTGTTTATTTATATTGTTGTTGTTGTTATTTATTGGTTGTTTTGTTAATGTCTTCTA